>NW_016690547.1:94209-97024 GCF_001604755.1 Lepidothrix coronata | reverse complement strand
TTGAACCGTCAGGGTGTGGTGCTGCCAGTCGTGGGGCCCATCATCCATGGTTTGAACCGTCAGGGTGTGGTGCTGCCAGTCGTGGGGCCCATCATCCATGGTTTGAACCGTCAGGGTGTGGGGTTCCTGACCCCTGGAACGTTGCTCTTGCAGGCTCAGATCACCATGAAGGTGATCCAGGGGCTGTACAGTGGCGTCACCACGGTGGAGCTGGACACGCTGGCGGCCGAGACCGCGGCCACGCTGACCACCAAGCACCCCGACTACGCCATCCTGGCCGCCCGCATCGCCGTGTCCAACCTGCACAAGGAGACCAAGAAGGTCTTCAGCGGTGGGTCCGATGTCCAGCTGCTCGGGGGCAGTGACTGGGGACTGGGGGCTCTGGGGGACGGACGCAGAGCTCAGGACGAGTGCCCTGTTCAGGGGAACAGCCTCGTGCTGAGCAGGTACAGCAGTGGTGTGGTTGTGGGGCTGGAGGGAGTTGTTTTAGAGGATGGGCATTCCCGCCTCTTCCGTCCCTAATCCCAGTGCCAGGTGGTGCAGGTGCAGTCCTGGGGATGTCCTTTTCACTTCCCTTTTCTTTGCAGATGTGATGGAGGATCTCTACAACTACATCAACCCTCACAATGGGAAGCACTCCCCAATGATCTCCAAAGAAACTCTGGACATAGTTCTGGCCAACAAAGATGTGAGCAGTTGTTTTTCTCCACTTATAAGTTTTCAGAATTCAATGAAATACTTCAGATAATTTATTTTAATTTTTTAAGCAAGCCATGTTTGTTCTAGGGCAAAAAGGCCATGCAGAAACCAGTGCAGGGAATGACTGGAGGGTTTAAAAGAGGGGGTGGAGGAGTTTCCTTCCCATAAGGATGTTTCTGTACTAGAATCTATTTCCTTGGGTGTCCCCAGTGCCACGATCAGCACAAGTGATTAGAGATGAAGTACCCTCTGCTGGAGCAAAGTGAGGCAGCACAGAGGGGACTGAGTTTTGGGTTCAGGTTTTGGGATAGCATTGTTCCACCTCAGTGAGGCCCCAAGGGCTGATTGTGACTGTCAGTTTTGTCTGTTGTTCCCTGGCAGCGCCTCAACTCCGCCATCATCTATGACAGAGACTTCTCCTACAACTACTTTGGCTTTAAGGTAAGGAGCACATTACTCAGACTCTGTTGGGAAGCATGGGAATGCTCGTGGATTTGTCTGGGATGGGGCAAGGGGGGCACTGGAGGAGGTGGGACATCACTGGGGTTGTGAAGGACAAAGAGTGAAAACCTGGACGAAGCAGCTCCCAGTGGGATAAATTGTGGAGTTTTCCTTGCTGCTGGAAGGCCTTGTAGCTGTTGGGCTCTGTTTCACAGCACGTCACACTGAATGTTGTTGAATGCCATTCCTCAGGGAAATAATCTGATCCTTAATAAACCAAAACAGGGATTTTTGCTTTCCCCGTTGTTTTGTGGAGCAGTTGCTCTCAGTGTGTCATCCCACACATTTATCCTCTCCTGTGCTGCTGGAACATCTCCCCCACACCAGCCCAGTGTGCTGAGCCCCCCTCCTGCTCCCCTCACACCCTGCTGTGTTGATTTGGTTCTGGGAATGACGGTGGGTTTAGGGCTCTCTGGAGGGTTGGCTGGAGTGTTCCACTCTTCCACAGCTCTGGGTACTGCAGAGAGGTCCTGTGGCTGGAGGGGCAGTGTGGAACTTCGTGGCCATGCTCCACACTCCATAGTCCAGAGTCCTCCGTGGTGGAATCTTCCACTGGGCTTGTGGGTTTTCAGTCATTAATGGCCTGATTAAGCTATTAAGGAGAGGAGGGGCAGAGTGCAGGGCTAGTGAGGCCTGGGATGAGGAGTGTGGAGTTGCTGGAGTTGGGATTTAACAGGATTTTATTTAAATATTCCAATCTGCCTGCCTGCTAAAATCCATCCTCTCTTTTTAAAGACTCTCGAACGCTCCTACTTGCTGAAAATCAACTCCAAAGGTAAGAGCTGTTCCTGTGCTAAGCACTTCTTCATCCATTTGAGTCAATTTAATTAAATTATGTGCTGTCAGGGATGGTTACTGCAGGCCTTTGGCTTGGAAATCCTTGGACACCAGAAGGGTCAGAAGTTAACTGTAATATCATAGAGATGAAAGATAATTGGATTCTGGATTGGATACCTGATTGGATTGTAATTGTTAATCCGAGTGAGGTTTTCTCCTCTGTGAGAGCAGATGAGCATTGGAGCAGGTTGTTCTTGGTTTTTTCAGAGCCTGACTGTGTGAAGTCCTGAATAAACAGACCTGGTGCTCTTAGCTGGCTCTTCTTTGGCCAGGAGTTGGGCTGGAGATCTCAAGTTCCTTCCAACTGGAATTACTCTGTGATTTCATGAGAAGTCTGGCTGCCGTTGTTTGTACCTTGTTGCCATGCTCTGTGTGTGTCTGTGCTGGCAGTGACTGTCACACTGAGCCTTCTTCCTCCCCGGCTTCCTGGGTGTAGTTGGGGCGTGAGAGGCTGGACAGGACGCGGCCATGTGTGCTGGGACCCCAAAATTCCAGTGTGCTGGGCTGATCCCACAGCGTGGGAGGAGGGATTCTGCCCCTCTGCCCCCTCAGGTGAGACCCACCTGCAGAGCTGCCTCCAGCTCTGGGGTCCCCAACATCAGAAGGATGTGGAGCTGCTGGAAAGAGTCCAGAGGAGGCACCAAGATCAGAGAATCACAGAATCAGCCGGGTTGGAAAGGACCTCTGAGATCATCAACCAACCTTTGATCCACCCCCGCCGTGGTTCCCAGCCCATGGCACTGATGCCACATCCAGTCTGTCCTTAAACACCTCCAGG
>NW_016690547.1:83570-90973 GCF_001604755.1 Lepidothrix coronata | reverse complement strand
AGAGATAGTTGTGATCGTGTGTATAATGTATTATAATATTTATTTGTACAGTCATTGTAATATATTCCCTTTCCCCCATTCTGAGTCTCGTGTTTTGTCTGGAGAAAAACCACATCTTATACTAGGTTGAGATGGGGGAGGGGGCTTAGACTAGGGAATTAGATTTTGGGGATCTCAAACCATGACACAGGCCAATGTCCTGATGGTTCAGCTGTGAGAACCCCTCTGAGGAGCACCTTCAGTCAAAGGCTCTTGACATGTCCCTGACATCACCCGTTGTAAAACTTCCCACCCCAGAGGAGGTACCAGGTGTTCCCACCTGAACCTGGGTGGATATAACTCATGAAAGCTCTGAGTTGCCTGGACTCCCCCCATGGATCAAGACCATCACTGTGACAAGACCACGACCACCACTTCAACCAGCAGGCATTGAAGCTGCAACTGCCCCATCTCCTCGCTGGATCCAACGGGTACTGACTGTGTATCTTTCTGCTTTTGTCCTTTCTTCCTCTTGCTTGTCCTTACACATTTCCTTAAGTGTTATTTTCGTGCTTCCTATCAGTCTCTTGCTGGGAAGTCCCCCCATTTTGTTGAGGACTTTCGGGAAGCCATCAGGGTCTCTTTGTCCCTTTCTGTGTAACCCACAACCCTCTGACAGTGGCTTCCTGGGAATGCTCCCTCCGGGTGCTGAGGTGTTTCCCATAACCAATCAGGATGGTCACCATGGCCTTAAACTGGTCTCTCACTCTACAGGTACCTGCACATTATCTCACTTCAGAGACACACAGGAACTGTTCATGGAGAAGAACCTTCTCCCAGTCTGAGCTTCCAGGGCAGCACATTTCCTTGAGCAAAGGCTATTTTTTCTCTCCTCAAGCAACTCTCCCGATGCCCTTTGCCCCTGACATTGCACCTCCTCGCTCAAGGAAGCATTCCCGCCGGGAATGGAAATACAGGGCGCAATAACGTGCAGGGGCACTCGGCAAAGCACACAGGGAAAGGAGTGGAGATGTAACGCTGTGAGGCGCTGAATGTCCTTGTCCTCTGGCGACATGACACACCGCTCAGCCAGCGGGGCACCGCCCCAGGGCAGGGCTCAGTCACCCCTGGAGCCGTGCCAGGCCAAAGTCCCTTTGATGTGGCACCAGGAAGGACATGGCGTCTGGCGGGAACCGCGCGCCGTTCGGAGACACGAGGCGGAATCTCGGCAGCCGGAGTGGGAGAACTCCCACGTACGCAGAATTCCCACCTAACTTCTCCAACACCCCAATCCCAAAGCCTCGGGCTTTACTGCGAGTGTTTAATACCTTGAAGTTATGAAGAGAAAGTGCCAACACGCTTTCCCAAAACTCAGGGTGAAGTTTTGGTGTCTTGGCCAAAGGTTCGTGGGGGTAACGTACAACCCAGGAGAAGCGTTCCACTAAAGCACCCAGCGAACACCAACCCCACGTGACTCACCACCAAGGAATGCTCTGGAAGTCTGGCTCCATGTGGCGGCAGCGGGCTCCGGAGAGGGAAGAGAGAGAGGAGCGTGTGCGCGCTCCTGTATTTATGTGCTTGGGGTGCTGTGGCCACACCTCCAGGGTGGGACTTAGGGCCAGAGTGAGGGGTGGGCCCTCCCACACATGGAGCTGGTTGATTCCACCCAGTAATCAAATCATCCACACCCAGCAATCAAATCATCCAGTCTCTCGTGACTTCAACCTGTCAGACCCCTGGTCCAGAGCCGCACGCTCACCCGGGTGTGTTGCTTTTAAAAATACATTCCAGGCTCCAGAAGTTCACCCTAACGTACAGCCAAGGTAGAGCATTCCACAAAGTGCTGACTCAGCACAAACCAACACACACAGCTGAGCAGAGTCCAACCCACTGGCTTTGAGCTGCCCTAAATATAAAGTAAGAAAAGAGACCGAAAGAGAGAAATAAAGAGACTAAGAGAAGAAAAAGGAGTGAAGAAGAAGAGAGAAAAAAGATAATGGTGAGGAAAAAGAGTAAAGAAGAAGATCATTATCACATACCTGCCACCGAAGAGTCCTATGGCAGACCATCTCCACNAGGCAGGTCCTGAGAGGAGAGGAAGGGTGGACACCGTTTGCTGCTGGACATCTGTGGCCACTCCTCCCGGGCAGGACTTTGTGCTCACTGACCCCTCAGTGCCAGGCCGGAGCGAGGGGCGGTGCAGCCGGGCAGGGGCTGGGTGAGGAGCTCCAGCCATGGTGTGGATGGGCCCCCAGGCTGCCCTTTGGCCAACAGCTCCACTGCAGACCGACCTGGGCAGCTCGTGCTCAGCTGACTCCATGGCCTGTGGGCCGGTGCCTGGCACAGACCCCATCTCCAGCCAGGCTTCCAGGGGGTCATTGTCACCAGGAGAGTGGCCACGGGGGCCCAGGAGACCCAGCACTCCTCGCTGGGCCATCTGATGACAAAGGGAGAGCCTGTTCTCCTCTGTTCTCTGGTGGTTTTTCTATCAGCCTCTCTCTCATGCACGTGACATCAAGGTGCCGTTCTCATCTCTCTGTTCCCAGCAGTGGCCCCAGGCATGTCTGTGAAAACCTTCTCTTTTGTCCCAGGGAGTCAGCCTCCTTGGCAGGCAGGGAGAGAGAGACCTGTAAAGCTATTCCCGGGAAAGAACCTTCTCCCAGGCTGGGCTTCCAAGGCAGCAAAGTTTCCTTGAGCCAACACTGGTTTTTTCCGTCCTCAAGCAACTTTTCTGAAAACCTTCCCCTGGCAGCTCCATACCTGTTTTCCTTTGCAACCAAACTGTTCTAAAATAATCTCTACATATATATATATATATATTTACAAACACCATTCAGTGTTGTTTCACTCTAATCCACCCCAAGGGATCTATTAATAACAACCTGGGTTACCATGCCCTTCTGGGGAGGTCAGAACGTCCTGGCCCAGGTTGCCCAGAGAAGCTGTGGCTGTCCTTGGATCCCTGGAAGTGTCCAAGGCCAGGCTGGACGGGGCTTGGAATAACCTGGGCTGGTGGAAGGTGTCCCTGCCCGTGGCAGGGGGTAGAAGGAGATGGTCTTTGGTGTCCCTCCCAACCCAGCCAGCCTGTTGTGTGACTGAGTGTGTGTCCCCACAGTCGCTGAGCGCCCTCAGCACATGCTGATGAGGGTGTCCGTGGGCATCCACAAGGACGACATCGATGCTGCCATCGAGACCTACAACCTGCTGTCGGAGCGCTGGTTCACACACGCCTCCCCCACGCTCTTCAACGCCGGCACCAACCGCCCCCAGCTCTCCAGGTACCCGGGCTGGCACACAGGGAGGGGCAGGGAGCAGGGGAGTGCTTTCACAGCCCCTGAAATCACCAGCTGTGTGTCTGTGAGTGTTTGAGGGAGTGTTGAGCAGCTGCTGTCAAATTTAACCCGTCTTTGGGTAAAAATACACAGGTTTCTGTGAACTTTTGGGAAATCCTTGCATGTCTGTGTTGTATTGAGAAGTTGCTGATGTGCATGGTCTGCTGCAGGTTGCGAAATGAATCCTGGTGGTTGTTTTCTGCAACATGCCAGAGGCAGCAAGCATAACTAATAGGATTTTAGTATATAGATATAACATACAGGTTTGTATTTTATAATGCTTTATATCAATGTGTTAGCACAAGGTTCTTCCCCCAGAGGGTGGTGGGCACTGACCAGGCTCCCCAGGGCAGTGGGCACGGCCCCAAGGCTGCCAGAGCTCCAGGAGGGTTTGGACAACGCTCTGAGGGACAGGGGGGAGTGTTGGGGTGTCCTGGGCAGGGCCAGGCCTTGGACTGCATGATCCTTGGGGTCCCTCCAGCTCAGGATATTCCATGATTCTGTGATTAAAAATGTTTGATAACAGAGATATCAGCAGCTACAACTCCTGATGTTTTCTGAGACCGTCCTTTACTCCACCTTCACCCCCGTGGGTTTCCCTTGAGGAGCACGTTAAAGGTTCCGTGTTCACCCTGGTTTTTGCAGCCTGCTGAAACTCTGGTGACTTTCCCTTTCCCCCCTTGTGCACTAAAGCCCTTTGTTCCCACCAGCTGCTTCCTGCTGTGCATGAAGGACGACAGCATCGAGGGCATCTACGACACCCTGAAGCAGTGTGCCCTCATCTCCAAGTCTGCCGGGGGCATCGGCCTGGCCGTGAGCTGCATCCGAGCCACGGGCAGCTACATAGCTGGGGTGAGTCTGCAGGGGCCTGCCACACGGATGGGCTGGGTTTGCTCTCAGGAAATGGCTTTTTCTTGGTTGCCAAATCGATGCTGCTTCTGCTGACCCAGTTCAGCCCAGCAGTGAGTCTCACTCAGTGGTCCTTCCCTTGCCCTGAGGCAGAAAGGTTGGTTTCCCTTGGTGTTTTGGTTTCCCTTGGTGTTTTGGCTTCCTAATAGAAGTCCTTCCAAAAAGAGGATCTTATTCCACCGTTTGAGCAGACAATTCCAGCTTACTTAGTGTTAACAGCCTAGGAATATTCCCTGGTGCATTGGCCCTTTGCCTTTCTGTATCTCTGACTGCCCCACAACATCTGTGGATGTGTTTGGGGATTTTTGTCACACTGTGTGTAACCCCTGCAAGCCTTTAAGTGACATAATAGAGGAAAGAAGTTAGGAGAGACATTTTATTAACTCTGGGACCAGTAGCTTATATATATTAAAAAAAAAGATTTGGTGAAGAGACTACAAATAACTGGGGGTGATCAGTTCTTGGCTCTCAGTGCCAGAGCTTTCCAGACTGCTGGAAGGCACGCAGGAAATGCAGGCCTGTCTCTCCAGGGAGTTTCTTTTCAGCATTGATGTTTCTCCCGTGCCTCTGCAGACAAATGGAAACTCCAACGGGCTCGTTCCGATGCTGAGGGTCTACAACAACACCGCCCGTTACGTGGATCAGGGGGGAAACAAGGTACTGGCCTTGCTTTAGTTCCAGTCCAGAGGGAACCTGGGCTCACTGGGAGAGGCTCCACACCTGGGGAGGGCTGTCCCAGTAATGTCGGGGAGCTGATGGAGTGGTCGTGGGTGACACACAATTACAAAAGGGCATTTCCCCCCTTGTGTTTTTACTCTGGTGTTCCCCCTCAGTTCCCAGATAGCTTGGGGTGTTGTGTGCACTTGGGAGCAGAGCAGGAGGTTTTCTTTCCTAGGACAGTTTGTTCTGATCTCGTTTGTGTTCCATGTACCAGAGACCTGGGGCTTTTGCCATCTACCTGGAGCCGTGGCACCTGGACATCTTTGAGTTTCTGGACCTGAAGAAGAACACTGGGAAAGAAGAGCAGAGAGCCAGAGATCTTTTCTTTGCCCTCTGGATCCCTGATCTCTTCATGAAACGGGTGGAAACCAACCAGGTGAGAAGCCTGATTGGCACAGAGTAGGTCTGTTGATGGAGGGACAGGGGAGCAGCCCTGGGGAGAGCTCAGGAGTTTCCTGAGAGAGCTGCTGCCCCTCATTTGAGAAGTTGGCTGTGCAGGCAGAGGATGGAGCTGGACAGCTCCAGTGGGATACTTCACTTCAGGGCTTAATCTTTCAGCCCCTGACTTACATAGTCAGACTGTTGACTAAATTTTTACTGTGGAGTTTCCTCAAAGCATCAACACTTCCTCAGTAAACTGTTCTGTGTCTGCTTGTGTTTCACACAGAATCCCAGACTGGTTTGGGTTGGGAGGGACCTTAAAACTCACCCAGTGCCACCCCTGCCATGGGCAGGGACACCTTCCACCAGCCCAGGTTGCTCTAAGCCCCATCCAGCCCGGCCTTGGACACTTCCAAGGATGGGGCAGCTGCAGCTTTAATTAAAAGGGTCCATGAAGATTTCCTCTGAATACTTTTCCTTCTTACAGGACTGGTCCTTGATGTGCCCAAATGAGTGTCCTGGCCTGGATGACGTCTGGGGAGAGGAATTTGAGAAACTGTATGAGAGGTAAGAGAGTGAACAGACCTGTAAGTTGTGTCATCTCTCACAGAGCTGCCCGTGGGATCTTGGGCAAGGCACAGCATTGTGGGCAGGGGGGTCATTATCATGCTGATAAAAGGGTGAAGAAGGGGGGTGTTTCCTTCACACTGTGACCTGCTCAAGGTGGGGCTGTGTGTGAATGGTCACTTCAGCTGGTGAGAGGGAAGTCCTGCAGTGATCCCCACCTGGAACTCTCCGTGGCTTTGCTTGGAACTTGCTGTGTGGGTGTTGCAGCGAGAGATTTGCTTCCCTTAAACGAGGGCAGTGTTGCTGCCCTGCTGTGCTCGTTCAGAGCTCAGAGTTCAGCAGTGAGGGGGCTCCTGGCTGCCTGAGAACCTGCTGTGTGGGGCAGGGCTCTGTCCCTGCCCGTGGGAGCCTGGGGCTGACGGCACCGTGGGCCCGTTGCAGCTACGAGCGGCAGGGCCGCGTGCGCAGGGTGGTGAAGGCCCAGCAGCTCTGGTACGCCATCATCGAGTCCCAGACAGAGACTGGCACCCCCTACATGCTCTACAAGGACTCCTGCAACAGGAAGAGCAACCAGCAGAACCTGGGCACCATCAAGTGCAGCAACCTGTGCACCGAGATCGTGGAGTACACCAGCAACGAGGAGGTGGGTGGGGAGCGGGAACGCACGGCCTCGGGGGGAGCTGGGAGTGCTCCTGTGGCAGCCCTGGGGAATGGTGTCCAGCTGGGGCTTGGGCAGGGGAACAGGCAGCTGAGAAGCTTCTAACTCGAGTACTCAGCTCTTCCCCTGCCTGTGTGGGTTCCCCTCCTTTCCCACTGCTATGGAGGGTTTGGGATAACGCAGGATGGCCATGAAGGGAACCTCCGAGAGCTGAGGGGGCTCTTTGCCTGCCTGGGAGCTGCTGTAAGCAGCTCTTCAGCTCCTGCTTTAGGAAAACCCTGCCTCTCTGACCCCCAGTAGCAATTCCCTGAGTTCCCTGTGTGCTTCTCTGCTCTCAGAGCTCCATGGATGTGCTGTGGCTGGGCTACAGCACAGCTAACAAAGGTGAAGGAGGATGTAGAGATGGGTCAGTGCTGAGACAGGGCAGGGAGTTCCAGAACAGCCAAGCTCTGAGGCTGCTGTGACTGAAAGGATCAGTTTGTGCTGCCTGTGCTACTGGTGGTTCTTTAATTCACGTGCTTTGGAATAGTCATCAAATCCTGAGTGGTCTGGAAGAGATGGAGCCAGCTCTCCTGCCTGCACTGCACAGGAAACCTTAACTGACTTCTTTCAGTTCTCCCAGGGCTGAAAGTAAAACTGGTGTTAAAAAAATGACCCAAGAAAATGCCCTGGTGTATCTGGATCTCATTGGGATCAGCTGCTGCTCTGGGAACACAAGAAATAGTTGGGCTCAGTTTATGTGGACCTTGAAGCCTCTTCCAGGGCCTAAAGGGGCTCCAGGAGAGCTGGAGAGGGACCTGGGACAAAGGGGAATGGCTTCCCACTGCCAGAGGGCAGGGATAGAGGGGATATTGGGA
>NW_016690547.1:75505-83276 GCF_001604755.1 Lepidothrix coronata | reverse complement strand
AAGTCCCATGGGGGCTCAGGGGCAGTGCTGAGGTTTGTGTGAAAATCCAACCCCAAACACCCCCAGTTCCTCTCTGATCCTGCTCCAAATGTCTCAGAAAGCAGCAGCTGTGACATTTGTGGGCCTGAAACAGCACGAGGAGATCTGGTGTTTAAATCCCTGCCCATGGCAGAGGTTTGGAACAAGATGAGCTTTGAGGTCCCCCCCCAACCCAAACCCTTCTGGCATTCTGTGTAAGGATGCCTTGCAGGCAGTAGGACCGACCAGGCCGGAATTTTTCAGGTCATACCACTTTCTCCTAAACCTTTTTGAGCCCTCACTGCCCTTCTCCCATCTCCTGAGGCACCACAGGAGCAAGGGCTGCCTTCTCCCGGCGCTGTGGGTTCCCTGGTCGTTGTTCCCGTGCCGCTGGGATCCCGGGCCCGCTGTGGGGCTGAGCTGTGTGCCTCTGGCCCGGGGTGTTGCTGCCGTGCCCCATGCCCTGCTGTCCCCACAGGTGGCCGTGTGTAACCTGGCCTCCATCGCCCTCAACATGTACGTGACCCCCGAGCACACCTACGACTTCAAGAAGCTGGCAGAGGTCACCAAGGTCATCGTCCGGAACCTCAACAAGATCATCGACATCAACTACTACCCCGTGCCAGAGGTGAGGGCTGGGCTGGGGGGGCAGATCCTGCCAGAGCCCGGGCTGGAGCAATCCCAGAGCAGGCTGGGACACAAGGAGTCACTGAGGGACTTTATAAACCTGTTCCCAGGTGGGCCCTGTTAGTGCAGCTGGAGCTTCAACCCAGAGCTGTTCCGTAGGGAAGCAGTTGTAGGAAAAGTCTCCCTTTGAGGTGGTTCTAGGAATTGTTTCATGTGTGGGGATTTCCATGAAGCACAGAACAGCCCTAGGAGCAGAGTGGGAAGTGCAGCAGAGAGAGGGATCCTGGGAAGATCCCAGGAAGGTGTAACTCAGTCCTGTTGGTTTTACAACTCTCTGACAGGATGGTGGAGCCAGGTGGGGGTCGGGCTCTTCTCCCAGGGAACAAAGGACAGGAGGAGAGGGAATGGCCTCCAGCTGTGCCAGGGGAGGTTCAGGTTGGACATCAGGAATAATTCCTTCCTGGAAGGGGCTGTCCAGCCCTGGCACAGCTGCCCAGGGATGTGGAGTCACATCCCTGGAGGGATTTAACAGCCCTGTGGATGTGGCATTAGGGGACAGGGGTCAGTGGTGGCCTTGGCCATGCTGGGGGAACAGTTGGACTTGATGGTCTCTGAGGACTTTTCCCACCTCTGTGATTCTGTGATTCTGCTCTATTAAGTGGACCTGTTTCCAGGCACGGGCTGAGTGTTCACTTCTAAACCCTGGCTCCCCTTGCCAGGTTAAACAATTGCAGCCTGTGATCAGTTCTAACAAACCCAGTCTGGGCCTCCAGTTGCTGCCCCAGCAAACAGCAGCAGTGGGGCCCTGGCCAGGCCTGAGGGGTGGGTTGGTGCAGCAGAACGGAGGGCAGGTTGCAGCAGCAGGGTTTCCTCCCAGAGGCCCTTCCCAGCCCGGCGTGTTCCCCATGGCTGTCCCTGAGGTGACCACGGTCCCCACTGTCCCTGAGGTGACCACTGTCCCTGCTGTCCCCGCTGTCCCTGAGGTGACCGCTGTGCCCACTGTCCCCAAGGTGACCGCTATCCCCGCTGTCCCCACTGTTCCTGAGGTGACCACTGTCCCCGCTGTCCCTGAGGTGACCACTGTCCCCACTGTCCCTGCTGTCCCCGAGGTGACCACTGTCCCCGCTGTCCCTGAGGTGACCACTGTCCCCGCTGTCCCTGAGGTGACCACTGTCCCTGCTGTCCCTGAGGTGACCACTGTCCCCGCTGTCCCCGCAGGCCGAGCGCTCCAACCGGCGGCACCGGCCCATCGGCATCGGCGTGCAGGGCCTGGCCGACGCCTTCATCCTCATGAGGTTCCCCTTCGAGAGCCCCGAGGCCCAGCGCCTGAACCAGCACATCTTCGAGACCATCTACTACGGGGCCCTGGAGGCCAGCTGTGAGCTGGCCCGGGAGCAGGGCCCCTACGACACCTACCAGGGCTCTCCAGTCAGCAAGGGGGTGAGTGCCAGGAAAACCTGGGAGTGCTCGTCCTGGGCAGGAAGGGACCGGGCAGTTCTGGTTGGTGGCAGGTTGGATCTGAGTCCCGGTGTGCCCTGGCAGCCAGGAGGGACATCTCTGTCCCGGGGGTATCAGGCACACTGAGGGGGGGGGATTGTCCTGCTCTGCTCTGCACTCACCTCAGTCCTGGGGGTGTTTAGGGCACCACGATACAAGAAAGATCTGCAACCGTTAGAGAGCACCCAGAGGAGGGACAGGGGGATGGGGAAGGGTCTGGAGGGGCCACACAAGGAGCAGCTGAGGGCACTTGGCTGGTGCAGCTGGAGCAGAGGAGCCCCAGGGCAGAGCTCAGCGGGGGCTGCAGCTCCTCCTGAGGGGCAGCTCCGACCTCTGGGAGCAGGGACAGGACCCAGGGAAGGGCTGGAGCTGGGACAGGGCAGGCTCAGGGTGGATCTCAGGACAAGGTTCTTCCCCCAGAGGGTGGTGGGCACTGACCAGGCTCCCCAGGGCAGTGGGCACGGCCCCAAGGCTGCCAGAGCTCCAGGAGGGTTTGGACAACGCTCTGAGGGACAGGGGGGAGTGTTGGGGTGTCCTGGGCAGGGCAGGGCTTGGAGTGGGTGATCCTTGGGGGTCCCTCCAAGCTCAGGATATTCTGATTCTATGGTTTGAAAAGAAAAGCAAGACTCGGCCAGTGGTGGCTGTGCCCTGGAGCACAGTCAGAACACTGAGTGTAAGGTCACCATACAGGAGCTTCCCTAAGGCTGAATTGTAAAGAGTTAATGGGAATAAGAGGTCTGTTTCCAATGGGAATTATGAAATGTGGAGAAAAGAATGCCCTCTCTAATTTGGACTAAACTGTGTTCTTCAGATCCTTCAGTATGACATGTGGAACGTCACCCCCTCTGACCTTTGGGACTGGAAGGCTTTGAAGGAGAAGATTGCCAAGTGAGTAGCCCTGCACAGTTTGGAGTCGGTGTGAAGTACCTTCGTGGAATTCCAGTCTGGTTTGGGTTGGGAGGGACCTTAAAGCTCATCCATCCCACCCCCTGCCATGGGCAGGGACACCTTCCACTAGCCCAGGTTGCTCCAAGCCCTGTCCAGCCTGGCTTTGGACATGAATTTGGTATGTTCTGTCTACTGAAAACTACAGGCAGGGTCCAAGTGTAAAAACAGCCCCCTGTGTTCCCCTCCACCCCAGCAGGTCTTTCTTCAGACTGGTTTTTGGGTGGTTTCCTTGCACTTTTATTCCTCCAAGGCAGAGGAGCTCACCCCCACTACCCTGCTTTAGCTGAGCTCTCATTTCATCTTGGATGCATCAGCAGAAGGATTTATATTCCCATTAAACACCTGTAGTGATGAGTGAGGCACTGTCAGCCAGGCTTGGGGACTCTTTGCCTGCTGCCAGGGAAGAGCTGAGCCTTGAACATCCTGGAGGCAGGAACTGTTGAGGCATGAAGTGCCTGTAATGAATTAATTCAGGGTTTTTGGCTCTAATTTTTAAATGTGGTGGATCTGTCTCCTGCCCTGGGTGTGGGGAGGTCTCGTGCTCTCCATGGGCTGCTGGTTTGGTTCTGCCTGGGCACTCTGGGGTTGTGCAGGGCCTGACAGATTGTGTTCTGTGCAGCCTGTGTCATGACCAAATCATTTGGGAAAGCCTCTGATTTAGATGGAAATAGCAAAGCCTTTAGTTCTGCTCCCACTTGACCCACAGTGCCAGTTTGGTGGCCCTTCCCTTTTCCTGGTGTGAGGGTTTGCAGGTTCCCCCAGATTTCCGGGTCCCTGGGCTGTTCTTGGCTCTTTGCTGTCCTGTCTCCCTTGGCTGCAGCTCTGTGACTTTGCCTGCTGTCCCCAGGTACGGTGTGAGGAACAGCCTCCTCCTGTCCCCCATGCCCACTGCCTCCACTGCCCAGATCCTGGGCAACAACGAGTCCATCGAGCCCTACACCAGCAACATCTACACCCGCAGGGTCCTCTCGGGGGAGTTCCAGGTGAGCTCAGGCACTGTGGGCAGGAGCTGTGCCCCTGTCTGGCATCACTGTCACTGAGAACAGAGACAAGGGGAGGCCTCACCTCGGTGGCTCAGTTCAGTTGAACGTTTGTGTCCAAGCACTGAGGGAACGTGGAGCTTTGTGTGTTCCACGAGCCATCCTGGAACATGGGAAATGATAAAGAAGTGCTGGTTTTGACTGGGAAAGGCCTTTGTGGGGCCTCAGGGTGGCCTGCAGGAGTGACTGCTGAAGGAGGGACAGTGACATGGTGGAAAGGACACGGGTGCTGTGGGAAGAGCAACTGAGACCATGGTCCTGAGGAGTGAGGGGCCATGGAAGAGCTCCACAGGTGCAGAGGGGCCTGTCAGGAAAGGGTGTGGAACACTTGAGTTCTGGAGGCTGGAGACAGCAAAGACCCTCTGGAGACAAGGGGAGTCTCTGCCTGTGTGGGAGGTGTGTCCATCCCCCAGAGGTGTCTCCTCAGAGCTGTTTTGGGGTGCTCTCCATCCCTCCTGGCTGCAGGATCCCACCACACATGAGTGGTGAGGCCAAGCAGTGGGTTTATGAACCTGCCTCCCTGTGCAGGGCAGGTGAGGGCTGTGGGACGGGGACCCTGTCCCAGCAGGGAAGGCTTGGCTGTGCTTTCCTCCCAGCTACTCAGCCTGCACTGCTTCTGTTCTTCCCCCTCCTGACCTGTCCTGGTGATTGTTTAGTGACTCAGGCTGTGGCCAGTGGTCCTGGAAGAGCAAGATGCCTCCCTGTCCCATCTTTTGGCATTCCTCATGCAGGGCAGTTCCACGCACCCCCTTCTCATTTGGCATGTCCAGCAGAATCCCAGAATGGTTTGGGTTGGGAGGCAAAGATCAAAGATCAAAGATCCTGTAGTTCCAACCCTCTGCCGTGGGCAGGGACACCTTCCACCAGCCCAGGTTGCTCCAAGCCCTGTCCAGCCTGTCCTTGGACACTTCCAGGGGTGGAAATGTTATCCCTGTGCCAGGTCTGCCTGGCCACACACGTCCCTCAGCGCTGACCCAGCAGTGAGACTCTGTCAGGGCTGTGCAGGGTCTTGTTGGACCATTTCAAAACCTTCTTTGCCCCTCCCAGGTGGTGAATCCCCACTTGCTGAAGGACCTCACGGAGAGGGGCCTGTGGAACGAGGAGATGAAAAACCAGATCATTGCCCACAACGGCTCCATCCAGGTAGGAGGGAGCAGGGCAGGGGTCCCTGCCTGGCAGGCTCTGCTCAGTCTGGAGGCCCCCTTACAGAGGTCATAAAGAGGTGATTTCACAGCAGGGAGTGCCGTAGGATCCTGGAATATCTGAGTTGGATGGACCCACAGGGATCATCCCGTCCCACACCGGGGCCGTTGGTGGTTACACCCCACTGGAAAACCCTCCCTGTTCCTTTCAGAACATCCCTGAGATCCCCGACGACCTGAAGCAGCTCTACAAGACGGTGTGGGAGATCTCCCAGAAAACCATCCTGAAGATGGCTGCGGACAGAGGGGCCTTCATCGACCAGAGCCAGTCCCTCAACATCCACATCGCAGAGCCCAACTACGGGAAGCTGACCAGCATGCACTTCTACGGCTGGAAACAGGTACTGGGAGGCACTGGGGAGGGGGCAGCACTGGGAATGGGGGCAGGCACTGGGAATGGGGGGGCTCAGGCACTGGGAATGGGGGCTTAGGGACTGGGAATGGAGGGTCAGGGACTGGGAGTGGGGCCTCAGAGGGTGGGAATGGGGGGTCAGGGACTGGGAATGGGGGGGCTTGTTCCATACAAACAGGGGTGATACCTGGGACTGGGAGGGCTTGTTCCTGACAAATGGAGGTGATACCTGGGACTGGGGGGATTGTACCTGGTAAATAGGCAATACTTGGGATTGGGGGTCTTGTTCACAACAAACAGGGGCAGTACCTGGGATTGGGGTGGCTTGTTCCCAATAAATGTGGTCGGTAACTGGGATTGGTGGGGCTCCTTCCTGACAAACAGGGGCAGTACCTGGGACTGGGGGGGCTTGTTCCCAAAAAATGGGGGTGGTACCTGGGGCTGGAGGGGCTTGTTCCAGCCAGAGGGGGTGGGATAAGTGCAGCCCCTGGGGGCTGGTGAGTTCTGGCACGACAAACTGGTCTCCCCAGTTGTGGGAAGGGCAAGGGGCTGTTCCCAGCCAAGGCCCCGGTGTCCCCACGGAGCAGCCCCAGGGCAGAGGCTCTGGGGATGCCTGCACTGCTGCTCCCGTGGATCCTGGGAGGCTCCAGCTCAGGCTGTGTCCTTGTGCTGTGCCCAGGGCCTGAAGACGGGCATGTACTACCTGCGGACAAAGCCGGCCGCCAACCCCATCCAGTTCACCCTGAACAAGGAGAAGCTGCGGGAGCGGGAGAAGAGCTCCCGGGAGGAGGAGGAGAAGGAGAGGAACAAGGCAGCCATGGTGTGCTCCCTGGAGAACAGGGAGGAGTGTCTCATGTGTGGCTCCTAAGGGATCTCCCCGTTCCACATGGCTGGAGCCTGCTGGGATGGGAGCGTCCCGTGGAACGGGAGGGGGCAGGGGCAGGGAGGGGTAGTGTAGCTTCCCCATCCGTGGGGTTGGGCACAGGCATGGATAGGGCAAGGGGTGTAGGTATTGCTTTAGTAGCTGGCTGTCCCAGGAACTTCAGTGCCTTGGCGTGGCCTCACATGGGTCCCTGGGGGCAGGACCGAGGACAGGGCGGGTGCTGGGGCCACTCCCAGGTCTGTCCTGGGCAGTCCAGACAGGGACTTACATTCCACTCGTGTCCCAGAGGAAGGAGCACACCTGGCTGATCCCTGCTCCCTGGCTGGGGAAGGCACAGCAAGGAGACCCCCCTCGTGTGGGTGTGTTCAGTGTCTGCCAGGGCACAGGAGCAGCTGCTGAGGCACCTGGAGTGTGCCCACCTCCTGCCAGACCCTCCCACTGCTGCTTCCTCTCCTGGTCCCCTCCTCTGCCCTTTCCAAAGAGCTTTTGGAAGGAGCAGAGAGGTGGTAGGTGTGTTGGCACCCAGAGTTGCTCTTCTCCCTCAGCCCGACAGGCCAGAGTGTGGCACTGGCTGAAGGTGCCTCTGCAGTCTGGCCGGGGGGGCAGAGCTGCTGCCCTGGGTTTTATTCTGGGTTAAATTCACTCATTGAGTCCAATTTCTCAGGCAGTTTCCTGGCAGTGGGGTTCGTGCTGTCCTTGCCCACAGGTCATGTGCCATTTCTGAGGGTCACATGCTATTTCTGAGGGTCACATGCCATTTCTGAGGGTCACATGCCATTTCTGAGGGTCACTTGCCGTTTCTGAGGGTCACTTGCCGTTTCTGAAGGTCACTTGCCATCTCTTTCTCACAGAGTTGCATTTCTCCACCCAGCTAGTTGTTAGGTCTCTTAAAGCTCATATCCCATCACTGCTCCTGTTCTCTCTCCCTGCTCCAACACGAGGGGGCTTCCCAGGCAGTTCTGCAGCATTTGTTGGATTCACAAACCACACGACCAACCCTTGATCCAGCCAAACTCAATAAAACGTGGAATGTCGAAGGAATGAGTGGTGGTATCTTGGGAACACTTTTTTTTCTAAGTTAAGAATGAGTGTCCTGTTGCTCCTGTGCAGGTTCCCACAGGGAAATGGAGACCTTGCTCTCTCCAACCCCCTGACAGGAGGGGGGAGCCAGGGGGGGTCGGGCTCTGCTCCCAGGGAACAAGGG
>NW_016690547.1:71920-74652 GCF_001604755.1 Lepidothrix coronata | reverse complement strand
GTGCCAGGTGTGTGACACGGTACCTGTGCCAGGTGTGTGACTCGGGCCCTGCAGGACCGCGCGGGGCCGCCGGGGGGCACAGCGGGACCGGCTGACGGGGGGACCCCGACCCGAACCCCCCGTGTGCCCCCGGGGCTCTGTCCCAAACCTTCCCAAACCTCCCCAAATTCCCACCACGGGGCAGAGCTCGCGGGGGGATCGGGCAGGTCCTGGCGCGGGTTTCACAGTCCAGTCCTTCCTGGGACACCTCCGGGCTGGGCACTCCAAACCTCCCTGGGCA
The DNA here is from genome assembly GCF_001604755.1 of Lepidothrix coronata. Taxonomy (NCBI): domain Eukaryota; kingdom Metazoa; phylum Chordata; class Aves; order Passeriformes; family Pipridae; genus Lepidothrix; species Lepidothrix coronata. The sequence continues at coordinate 74,372 of NW_016690547.1, read as the reverse complement.
GCCCCTGGCAAGGCCTCACCACCCTTTCCAGCAGGAAATTCTTCATCACGAACTGGGAGGCACTGGAGGGGCCTGTTTAAACGAGGGTGGATGCTCGGGGAGCCCGGGGTGGCCACCGGGCTCCCACGGCAGATCCTGAACAGAACCTTCCTGGGAAGTGAGACATTTGGAGGTGGGCACAGGGGCAACAGGACAGGGGGAACAAACAGGGGCGCTGGGATCGTTGCTGGTGCATTCCCGGGAGCTCCGTGCTCAGGCTCCAGAGCCGCTGGGGGCTGACCCGGCCCTGGGGGGGTCACCTGTGCCTCTTTTGGGCTAAATGCTGAGGAGGTCCTGAGCCAGGGACTGCTGGTTTCCCCCAGGAATCCCTCTCCAGGTGCCCAGTGGCCATTCCCGGGGCCGGGAGCACCGGCAGGACCTCGGTGCTCTGAGCGGCTCCGGCTCTGGAGCCTCCTGGGCTGAGCCCGAGGTGGCCGCTGGGCTGCACTGCTGCCCACGGATCCGCCTCCGGCCCCTCGCCTTTCCTTTTCCCAGGTAACGCAGGTTTGGGAAGCTGGGAAGAGCTCACGCACAGGGCAAGGGGGATTTTTAGCGGGGGGTGTGGAGGGAGGGAATCCTGATATCCCTGGATGAGCCTTTGGAATTACTGGTTCAGGGAAGAGGCGGGATTGGGTTCGTGCGCTCGGAAGTAACAGGGAATGAAAATAAAAGGAGGATTTAGTGAAGACTTCAGTGTCTTCAGGGGAGACACAGAGGGGTTGGAGCGTGTCCAGGGAAGGGAACGGAGCTGGGAAGGGGCTGGAGCAGCAGGAGGGGCTGAGGGAGCTGGGGGGGCTCAGCCTGGAGAAAAGGAGGCTCAGGGGGGACCTTCTGGCTCTGCAACCCCCTGACAGGAGGGTGGAGCCGGGGGGGGTCGGGCTCTGCTGCCAGGGAACAAGGGACAGGAGGAGAGGGAACGGCCTCCAGCTGTGCCAGGGGAGGCTCGGGCACAGGGGGGACTCCATGGATTGGGAGGGCTTTTCCAACCCCAGAGATCCTGGGATTCTGTGATCTCTCCTCCCACAACATCTCCAGCAGAGAACGCTGGAGGGAAAGGCTTGAAGTTCAAACGTGGGGGGGGGTTTGTTTGTTTGTTTGTTTTTCCCTGGGTGTGACCATTTTTACACACTTGGAGGAACAGTTTATAGGACCCCACATGTCCTTCCAGCATAGATTCCCAATCAAACACAAACCCACCCCCAGGGCCCAGGCACAAACCCACCGGGGAAAGAAATGAGGAGCTGAAACACAGACTGAGGGTGGGCAAAGCACCACGTCTGATGGAGCAGAGGGATCTCCAGAGAGGAGGAAGGTTCCCAGCTGCAAGGGCCTCACCTCTGTGCTGGAGGAGGAATTTCTGGAGAAAAGGAATTTTTCAGTATTAATAAGCCACAGTAAATGAATATAAATCTTGTACACGCTTTGGGTTCCATTCACAGAGTCTGTCAGGAGTAAAATCACTAAAAAACCCTGGGAAAAAAGTGTCAAGACCTGTTGTGATCCTGACTTTGTCACAATTCCTGCAGTCAGGGCTGGGGACACACATGGCTGCTGATGCTGTTCCTACTCCAGTGTCATATCAATTCCTTGCACTTCACACAGCCTTCATCAGCTCAGCTCCTCATGTGGAAACAACTTTTCCATTTCATTCCATCAGAATAATTTAATGGGGTTTTGAAGCCTTTTCTCCCTTCTAAGATGAAATCCCATCTTTTCCCTATTTACTTGTCAGGGGTAGATAACAACACAATAGTGGGGATTGTGGCAAAACCAATGAATTGTGAGAATTTGGGAAGAAATGTGGGAGATTTTAGTTGGAATGATATTTAAATTTGTTAATTTTTTAAAATTATTTCCTAGGAAGTTCATACAGAACTGTATTGTTTAGTCTAATCTAAACCTACTCTATCTTGGTTTGAGGCCATTTGCCCTTGTCCTGTCACTCCAAATCCCTCTCCACCTTCCCTGGAGGCTCCCTTCAGGCTCTGGAGTTAATGGATATCGTGGCCCTGAAGGATTTGGCCTCTGGCACTTGGGGGGGTGATGCTTCTGCATTCTCTGGTGCTGGAAACAGAGAAACAGAGAAACCTCCGAGCTGAGCCCTGAGATCAACAGCCAGAGCCACGTGGGGGGATGTCCCATCTCATATTCCATTTATTGCAATAAACTTGATATCTCCTGATGATCATGGAATTACGGACTCACTGGTGTTGGAAAAGCCCTCCCAGCCCATGGATCCCCCCTGTGCCCCATCCCCACCTTGTCCCCCAGCCCAGAGCACTGAGTGCCACGGCCAGGCCTTCCTGGGACACCTCCAGGGCTGGGCACTCCAAACCTCCCTGGGCAGCCCCTGCCAAGGCCTGACCACCCTTTCCAGCAAGAAATTCCTCCTGAAAACCTCCTGAAGTTTCCT
>NW_016690547.1:69182-71910 GCF_001604755.1 Lepidothrix coronata | reverse complement strand
TCCAGGCTGAGCCCCCCCAGCTCCCTCAGCCCCTCCTGCTGCTCCAGCCCCTTGCCAGCTCCCTTCCCTTCCCTGCACTCTCCCAGCACACCAGATCTGTGCTGGTGCTCCCAGCCAGTGCCATAATTGACAGTTACCAGGAAGCCCCACAATTATCTAAACTGCTGCCCTGGCAGGGGAAGGTTGGAGAGGTGCCAGACGAGGACCCCGATGTTCCCCATCAGACTCGCAGGCGACGCCTCCTTTCAGCCCGTGGGGACAATGAGAGCAAACGACAAAAGCATTTGATCTTATGTGTGTGGTCTTCATCAAATTAGCAAAAAAAAAATCCTCAGAGGGCAGGGGGAGAGTTAAAGAAATGTATTTTTAAAGGGACCTTGAAAGAGGGTCCTGTGAATGGCGCCTGACCGGGCAGTTTGCAGAGAAATGGGGGCAGTTATGACTAGATTTTGTTTTTATCTTTGGTAACCAGCCCTAAACCACTGAGATTTCCTGGAAAGACTCGTTACTCTGAAAGCAGGAGCTGTCTGAGGGTCCCAAGTGCACCACCCCAAAGTGTAGTCCCCACATTGCTGTTCATACGAGGAAACTGGTGGCAGCTCTGCTGGGTTTGGGGTTTTTTCCTCTCTTTTACATGAAAAGTAGGTTGCATTAGTATGTGCAATAATTCCAGCTGCTCCTGCCGAGGTAGGAGTGACCTGGCACGGGGGCTGTTCCTGCTTGTTTTCATGGCACTCTTTAAAGCTTTTTTGCATGAATGAAGAAGACAAACACTGATGGGTAATTTGAAAAAAGGTGCTACAGGTGTTCTCTGTGCAGTGTCCTGCAGAGCATTTTACTCCTAACCAACTCTACACGTGCTGGGGCTTCTCTTTTTTGAAATTAAATCTAATTAGTTCACTTATTCTACAGGCAAAAAAAACATCTAATGAACATGCAATGGGCTCTGGTGCTGCAAATACAAATGGGAGGTGGTGGGCAGAAATGAAATCACTGTTTAAAATGAATGATGGTCACACTGATCTTTTCCTCATCCTTCTGGGGAGCAGATTCCTGCCCAAAACAGCAGCAGCCACTCAGATCTCCCAGCTGTGCAGGTGAAGTGTCAATGTCACCACTCACAATAAAAATAAAATTAAAACATTTTATTTCTTCCACAGGCTCCAGCCAAAAAAGCTCTTGAGTAGCTGTCCAGCAAAAGAGATGGCAGAGGAGAGGATGATTTTCCCAGTTTCAAAGTATATGGAATATTTGAGTGTTATCCCCTTTTGTCATCTAATTATGAGAACCAAAGGCTCCCCCCTTTTCCAGTCTCACATTTGCATTTATAATAACATGTTGCCATGGCAAAAATCTTATAATCCTTGACTTCTTGGATGAAAACACATCCTTATAGGAATATAAGGAGGGGGAAAAAAGACCAAGCGGAGGCAGCAGCATCCAGGTTTGTCCCCTTGCTGCCCCAGGTTCCTCCTGCTGCTCGGTGGCCCCGGGGCTGGTTTGGCTCAGTGACACTCCGGGAGCACGAGGGGCTGGAGTGTCCCCCCGGGGGGACAAAGCAGGGCTGGATGTGTCAAAGGGAATCAGGCCACAAAAAGCTGGAGGAGCTGCCCATTGTGCCCCGCTCGTGCTATTAAATGTGGGATTAGGGAGGAAACAGCCCCCCGGCTCATTGGGCCCATTCAAGAGGGGCTTGTTCCCAAATTTTGTGACAAGGGTGGCTTCTATTGAGAGCCCCAGCTGATATCACCCCCCACACAAAGGGGCTTCAGGGGGTTAATTAAAGCCAGGTAATAGGAAGAATGGAGAGCTGACACTTCCCAGATGCCACCGTGGATCCAGGGCAGGAGCAGGGACACGGGGCAGGAGACACGTCCCCACTGCCACCGGGGTGACACGGGGCTGGGCTGGCACTGGGGTGTTTTTAGGGTGAAGCTGAACACTGGCAGTTGCTTCCCTTTCTCCTGCCAAGACTGGTGAGCAGGATTGTTCCCCAACCAGCCCCCAGGGATCAGCAACAGGGATCAGCCCCCACCAGCCCCCGAGAATCCCAGATGGCTCCCCCAAGGATCTCGTGGGAATCTCACTCATCACTCAGGATACAAAATGTCCCCATCCCTGGGGGTGTCCAAGGCCAGGTTGGACGGGGCTTGGAGCACCCTGGGCTGGTTTTTGGTGTCCCTGCCCATGGCAGGGGTGGCACTGGGTGGGCTTTGAGGTCCATGTCCTTGCTGGGCTGTTCCCAGGGCTGGAGCAGCTCTGCAGGGGGGTCTCACCTGAGGGGGCAGAAGGCAGAACCCCCCTGCCCTGCTGCCCATGCTGGGGGATCAGCCCAGGGTGCTGTTTGCTCTATTAAGCTTGTTTCCCTTATTAAATTTATCTCTGTAAACCAAAGTACCTAAACCCAGAACAAAACACTGCTGTCTATGCCAACAGAAAAGGTTTGTCTTTGAGGTCCGGTTTCTTTTTCCCTACCAGTTTATAATGATTGTTATTTCTGTAGAAAGCTCCTTTTTTGATCTTTGCAGGGAATTGAGCACTAAATCAGCAGCCCCAAACTTTTCTGATAATGCCACTGTTTACAGAGCCAGTCCTTTTTGTGGTGCAGCTGCTGAAGGACTGTGGAATTATAGAATATCCTGAGCTGGAGGGACCCCCAGGGCTCACCCAGTCCAAGCCCTGGCCCTGCCCAGGACACCCCAACACTCCCTCAGAGCGTTGTCCAAAC
>NW_016690547.1:65679-68886 GCF_001604755.1 Lepidothrix coronata | reverse complement strand
TGCTGTTGCTGCACATCCCCCTGGAATCAGGGCCTTGGGGGCTGCTGGTGTGGGAGGGAGGATCCCACCTTTTCCTGCAGCTCTTTCCAGCAGGTCCCTGGGGATGAAGGGGCAGCTGTGGTGGCCTTGCCAGGGGGGTCTGATCAAAGCCTTGGAAGTTGTTTGGATAAAGGGGATTTGTTGAGGTCCAGCAGAGACGGGGTAAAGACTGACTGAATAAAACACAGGAGGCACCAGGATGATCCCAGGGCTGGAGCAGCTCTGCTGGGAGGAAAGGCTGGGAGAGCTGGGATTGTTCAGCCTGGAGAGGAGAAGCTTTGGGGGGAACTGATTGTGGCCTTGCAGGGCCTGAAAGGGCTCCAGGAAAGATGGAGAGAGACTATTTCCAGGGGCTGGAGGGACAGGACAAGGGGGAATGGCTTCAAACTGCCAGAGAGTAAGTTTGGATCAGATATTAGGAAGAAATCCTTCTCTCTGAGGGTGGGGAGGCCTTGGCACAGGTTGCCCAGAGAAGCTGTGGCTGCCCCTGGATCCCTGGAAGCGTCCAAGGCCAGGTTGGACGGGGCTTGGAGCACCCTGGGCTGGTGGAAGGTGTCCCTGCCCATGGCAGGGGTGGCACTGGATGGGTTTTGAGGTCCCTCCAACCCAGACCCAGTGTGGGATTTCACTGAAAACAGAAAATTACTGCAAAAAGAAGTCAAGGATTAGAATTTATAATTCCAGAACTGCCTCTGAGCCTAAAACATCCCCACCAGAGCCAAACCCCAGCTCTTTCCCTGACAAGTGTGTCAGGCCTCCCTCCTGCTTGGCCACAGCAGGGTGGGGAAATCCAACCCTGCACCAGAGTAAAGAACAGGGAAAGCCAAGGTCTTGCCTTCAGTCCAGGGGGAAAAATCATCTCCCCTGGCCTTTTTTTTCCAGCCAATGGTGCAGGGAGGGAGGAGGAAAAGGGTCTTTTGGAGGCTCTTTTTCATCTGAGAGTGAGTCGGCAATTAAAGCTGACTCTGCTCATTCATTAGATCACATTAGAGAACCCGGCAAAAGTGGAGGGGGAACTCTCTAAACAAATTTGGGGCCCTGTCCCCTCATTCATCGACAGTTATGAGCCGTCAATGTGCTCAATTTGGGCACTAACTGCTTCTGAAGTACAACCATATGGTTGCGTTAAAACATCTTTTTTCGTGCTTAATTTGAGGCAGTGATGGCCCCTAATCAGCCGTGTGCGGATGAGCCCCCTAATTGATGAATAATGAGTCACGTGCTCCCCTGATTGCAGCATCACCGAATTAATCCTTTTAATCACCGCGGGGACGGTTGCGGGCCGAGGTTTGTCCCGACGGCCCTGCAGGTGGAGGGGCTGAGGGGCTGAGGGGCTGCTCCTCTCCCACTTCTCCTGGGCACGGAGAGCACACGGAGAGCTCCAGCGGGACCCGCGGGATTGGCCTCTGACAGGGAGGGGGGAAAGGGCTCAGCTTTCCCTCCAGTGTCACCACCGTGGTCTCTGTCCCGGCTCGTCATGGAATCCTGGAATGGTTTGGGTTGGGAGGGACCTCAAAGCCCATCCAGTGCCACCCCTGCCATGGGCAGGGACACCTTCCACCAGCCCAGGTTGCTCCAAGCCCTGTCCAACCTGGCCTTGGACACTCCCAGGGATCCAGGGGCAGCCACAGCTTCTCTGGGCAACCTGTGCCAGGGCCTCCCCACCCTCACAGGGAGGAATTCCTTCCCAATATCCCACCTATCCCTGCCCTCTGGCAGTGAGAAGCCATTCCCTGTATCCTGTCCCTCCATCCCTTGTCCCCAGTCCCTCTCCAGCTCTCCTGGAGCCCCTTCAGGCCCTGGAAGGGGCTCTCAGCTCTCCCTGGATCCTTCTCTTCTCCAGGTGAACACTCCAGCTGAAATGCTGGGATGAGGGTTGTCCTGATTACACAGGAGAAGCAAAACAGGACAAAGATGTCCCTGTCCATGTCCAGCTCCACGTTTCTGCCCCCCCTGGATTTTGCTGGTCCCCTGAGTTTGTTCTGCCTCTGCTGCAGTGGCTGTTTGCACACACAGGGATGGAGTTTTACAGGAGTTTTGGAGTTCTACAGGAATTTTTGAGTTTTACAGGAATTTTGGTGCCCCCAAATCTGGATTCCAAGCCCCACGAGGAGAGCTCGGGTGATCCCCTTCTCCTCCAGGACGGGATGTCACCGTGGGGGATGTTCAGGGCAGTTTCCTGACCAGACCCTGCACCTGCCAGGAGAAGGCTTTGCTCCATTTCTAAATTAATGTCCTCGCTCAGATCAGGGCAGAAACAGAACTTAAAGCAAAATTCTAAAGTTACATTTAATCAAAGAACATACTTGTGTGCTGGCACTTAAAATAAGTGAAAAAAAAAAGTCAATAATGATTTGTCTGGTGTTCATTAGAACACTGAAACGTTTGCACTGGGTTATTTTTCCATTGCTACCTCCGAGCCTTTCATACAGAGGCTGAATTGATTATCCCTATCTGTCAGAAGCATCCAGCTCTGGCATTATTGACCTCATACAGTTAATTGCACAATTATCTTTCAACTCTGCAATGAAGTGCCGCTTATTCTTATGTTTTGAATTTTAAAAATCTTACTGTTGAACTCCTGTGCGTGGACCTTTCGCTGCAGCTGAACAAAAATCCCTGTTTTCCCCTCTTCCTCACACTAATAAACACAGCACGGCCACCCTGGGCTCTGGTGTCTTTCCATTTTTAGTGGCAACAGGGTTCCCCACTGGCTTGGCAGCACAGGAACAGTCCCTGAGCTGGTGGAGCTGCCTGGTGGGCTCAGGGAGTGACAAACGAGAAGGTAAATCTACACCAAGAGGGTGCGGGTGCTTTAAATTAAAAGGTGAAAAGCTCCACACCGGCGTGGAAAAGTGTTCCAAGGGAATTGTGGTGACCAGGGCAGGGACTGTCCCTGTGCTGGCACTGCTGAGGGACCTCCAGGGCTGTGTCCAGGTCTGGAACCTCATGGAAGAGAGACACGGAGGGGCTGGAGCGTGTGCAGGGAAGGGAAGGGAACTGGGAAGGGGCTGGAGCAGCAGGAGGGGCTGAGGGATCCGGGAAGGGGCTGGAGAAGCAGGAGCTGGGATGGGGCTGGAGCAGCAGGAGAGGCTGAGGGATCCGGGAAGGGGCTGGAGAAGCAGGAGCTGGGATGGGGCTGGAGCAGCAGGAGCTGGGATGGGGCTG
>NW_016690547.1:62179-64826 GCF_001604755.1 Lepidothrix coronata | reverse complement strand
CTGGCCAGACCAGGAGCCTTTGCTTCCCAATCCACAATCCACCTTCTGCTTTTTTTTTTTTTTCCCTTTTTCCTTTTTTTTTTTTTTTTAGGAAGGAAACAACTCCTAAAACAAACTGATTTTTGGTGGTTTTCTTCCCTTCGCAAACAGTCCGAAGCGCGGTGGATTTGTCCTTACAAACGCGGGCCATTGAGGAGCCCCTAAATCCACAGGCTCACGAGCAGTAACTGTTTGTGTGCCGAGCTGTTTGTCAGCCCCGTGGGACAGCGCCGGGCCATTCATTCCTTTGTCCGGGGTCCGGCCCGAACCTTAACCTGGGCCGGGGGCTCTGGGAGAGCTAAACCTTCCTGCCACGGCTGTATAATGACCAGACTGTTTCATTCGGGAGGACAATTCCCCCGCCGAATCCAGCCCAAACAACTTATTTCACAATTTGTGAGCAGAATTAAGTGGGGTGGGGGGGGAAGGTGAGTGGCACACAATGGGCGGGGGGACAAGAGCTCCCGGCCGGCCCGGCCCGGCCGGCCCCGAATGCAGATCAGCGGATTAGGGGGTCCCCGGCACCAGGTCAAGTGTCTCGAGGGGAGCTGATAAACACCCCAAACCTGACAACAGATTTTCCTTTCTTCCTGCCCCACTTGTTAAGTGCCAGAGCAAATCTGCTGAATGGCGGCGGAGTTTACTTAGGGGCCTTTTCTTCCCGAAGACACTCTATCCATTTTCTGAAGCCCGTTTCAGGCGGGCTCCGGAATAAATTTGCTACGCATCCCGCACAAAAAAAAACCCCTCGGCCCTCCCCCCTCGCCGTCTTAACCACCGCCTTTGTCTCAAGGTGTGTGAACAAGGGGGACGAAATCTGCGCTGAGAAAAGCCAGATCGAGTCCCCTCTGCGGATTAAGTCGAGCACTTTGAAGATCGTCTGAATGACTGACTTTTCATCTTTAAAAAAAAAAGTTGTGGGTTTTTTTTTTTCCCTTGGAGACGGTTCTACTTTCAAATAAACATAATAAACATATTTTTCCCCCCAGTATTTTCACCAAAATGCCAATTGTCGGGGTGAGAATCTGGCAGAGGATTCTCTCACAGAATCCTCGTAGCTTTGTCAGGGTCACCTGGCCGTCACAGCCCCCACTGGGGACCAAAGGGAGGGGGCTCTGCCAGGAGGGCGTGAAAGGAATCTGAAATACTGAAAATCCGAGCCACCTCGTGCTGTGGATGTGACCCACGTTCAGCCCGACCCAGGGGTCGGGGGGGTGGCACAGGCAGGTGTCCTGCTCTGTGGGGCACTGGAGAGCCTGGGCTGGAGAGTGGCTGGACCACGACAGTTTCTGAGGTCCTTTCCAACCCAGGCCATTCCACGATTCCGTGATTCCATGGTTATTTACCCTGGGGATGGGGCCGGGGAGGGTGGAGACGGCAGGTGACAGCAGCCTTTGAGCTGTGTCTGTGTCGGTGCAGCCGCTGGTCCCTCAGCCCTTCCTGCTGCCTCTGCCCTCCCGAAGGCTCCAGCACGGGATGATCCCGGCGTGGGACGATCCCGGCTCCCGGGAGCCAGGGGGGCTCATTCAGTTCTGGGTGACAGTCACACCGGGGGCCAGTTGGCAAAGGCAAGGTGTTGCCTGTGGGGGAAAAGTCCTGATGCAAGAGCAGAGCTCCCAGGGGGCTCCAGCCTCCAGTCCTGAGGTTCTTCTTGTCCTCACCCTCCCCACTGCTGCTCATGGCAACCCTCCCCTCTGTCAGGGTGCAGCCATTCCCCCTGTCCTGCCACTCCAGCTCCTGAGGAACAGTCCCTCTCCCATTTCTCTGGAGCCCCTTCAGACACTGGAAGGTGCTGTGAGGTCCCCCTGGAGCCTTCCCTCTCCAGGCTGGACAGCCCCAGCTTTCTCAGCCTGTGTCCACAGGGATGTCTCCTTTCCTCTTCTCCCACAGGAGATGCACTTTGGGTCGAAGGGAGGTGGCACAAACCCTGAGTTTGGCAGTTAAACCTCCTGTGCTGTCTGCAGGTCCTGCCACCCCTGTGGGTATTGACTGGGGCAGTGCCAGCCACCCCAAAACTGCTGCCCTGGGCTCCAAGAGCACTTGTGCTTCATGTAATGGTCTGCAGCCATACATGGGTAAGGTTAGGTGGGATACTGGGAAGGAATTCCTGGCTGTGAGGGTGGGGAGCCCCTGGCCCAGGTTGCCCAGAGAAGCTGTGGCTGCCCCTGGATCCCTGGAAGTGTCCAAGGCCAGGCTGGATAGGGCTGGAGGCTTTGGGGCTGTAGAATCAGTGGTGGCAGGAGCAGCCAGGGTGCCAGGGCCAGGCTGGCACTGCTGCTGTGCTGGGCCATGCAGAAGTCACAGGGAATGGTAAGGCCAGGACTTGCTGTTTTCCATGGATCCAGGGACAAAGGGAAGCAGGAGCAGAGAGTGTGCAGTGGTTACACAGGAGCTGGGAAGTGACCTACAGCTTTAGGGAAAATTCACAGGGTTTCTAGACTGCAATGCAGCTTCATCTCCTCATTTATTCAGTACAACTTGTTTTCCCAAAGAGAAAATGATGAGCTAGTTGGTCTGACTCTGATTCCTCATCTTACAAGTCCTCTGAGGAGCAGCTGAGGGAGCTGGGAAGGGGCTGGAGCAGCAGGAGGGGCTGAGGGAGCTGGGA
>NW_016690547.1:40045-61867 GCF_001604755.1 Lepidothrix coronata | reverse complement strand
CTGCAAAACCCACCATGGGCCAGTGTGGGGATGTGTTTGTCAGGCAGGGGCTGCCCAGGGAGGTTTGGAGTGCCCAGCCCTGGAGGTGTCCCAGGAAGGCCTGGCCGTGGCACTCAGTGCTCTGGGCTGGGGGACAAGGTGGGGATGGGGCACAGGGGGGATCCATGGGCTGGGAGGGCTTTTCCAGCCCCAGGGATCCTGGGATTCCTGTTCTGGTGTGACACAAGCACAGGGGTGCTCTGGAGCACCAAACCCCCCTGGGCAGGGTGGCCCTGCCCCGGTGCCCCACGTGCCAGGGCAGGGGCTCTGCAGGAGCTTTCCCCTGCTGGCTGTGGAGGCTCCTCCGAGCTCAGTCCCAGCCAGGCCCAGGGGAGGAGGTTCAGCAGCAGAGCAGGTTTGGTGGCTCTCAGTGGCCCGACCTTGGCAACTGCATCGAGGCAAAGCCATTAGAAGAGCTCAGCCTTTGATGGGGAGTGTGAGCTGCACACAGGTCACAGCACATAATGAGATAAACTTTCACTTGAAACTAATTCTTGAGCTTATTATGCTGTAATAGCTTTGGGAAAATCACTTTGCATGGACATATTGCGTTCTCGGAGGTACAGCTAAGCCAAAGAGGTTATTTTCCTCTTCATTTCCAAATGCACCAACTTTAAAGGACACTTTCAGGGATTAGAAAAACATGTTTTGGTTAAATCGTGCTACCCACGTCGAGGCTGTGTGTAATTAAATTCCATCACTGAGATTACCAATTATTAGATTATATATGTATTTTTAAACCAGCAATTGTGACAAGGGGCTGCACGAAGAAACCAGCAGTATGTGCAAAGAATCACTAAATAACTGATAAATAGGCTTAAGTTATTTAAACTGGCATCCCAAGTAGCTTAAGCAGTATGTTTTGTATCATCTAAATTTCCAAATACCTGGAGTATATTTGTAAACATGGCAATCTAACATTTTGCTGAGCAGCACATTCACATTCAAATTAGCATAAATGAGGATTTAACAGCTGATTGCACAGTGTGAATGATAGGAACTAATTGTCAGAGAGGGAGAGTGGTGAGATGATGGTCCTGTGGCAGGAATGGGACACCTTGTGGGACCAGTGGGAAGGGTTTGGGGGTGGCTGCCTGGCTCTGGGGACGGGAATGTGGCCGAGGGGCAGCAGGTGAAGCCCTGTCCTGCTCCCCCTCCTTCCTGGAGCCCAGCAGAGCCCAGCAGGGCTGGTGGAACTCCCCAGCACTCCCAGGGCAGGGGCTTTGCTGCTGCCTGGGGGCTTCAAAAAGGAAAAGGGATTTTGGAGAGGCCTGGCTTCCCGTGTGACCAAATTCTGGCAGTGCCAACCCAGTCCTCTGAAAACAAAATAATGGGAATTTGGCTTCTTTTGGGTCCCGAATCCTTAAATTTAAAATATGTGCTCTGGGTGTGGCCTCAGGCACGTCCAGGGGTGGTTGCAGCAGCAAAGCACTGAGCTGGTACAGAGAAATTCTGAAAGCCCTCAGACTGAGGCTCTTCTTGGCAATACCCCAGCACAGCTCAGCAGAAATTAATTGTTCTTGCAAAAAGCAGAGGCTGAATCAGTGACATTAACCCAAAATCTCCTCCCAAAGGGAAGATCTTCAGGGGTGACCAACGTGCCCCCCACACGAGCTGCTGTGGATGAACAGTTCTGATACCAAACCCATCCTGTTGTACGGTTGAATTGCACCTTTTTCCTTGGAGTTTTATGTCCCCTGAAAGGATCTGTGAAGACAATCCCAGGTCACACCTGTCAGAGCCCACTGGGATGAGGGAGAGGAGCAGCCCCAGGGTTATCACGGGCTGGGGCTGCCCCAGGACCTGCCCTGCAGTCAGGGGTCCCCACCCCTCCAGTGCCAGGGCAGGGGGCACGGGGTGACCCTTTGAGACCTCCCTGGAGACACAGACAAGAAAGCTGGACCCAAATCCAGCCTGGAAGGGGCCCTGAGCAGCTGGATCTAGAGAGTGGCATCCTGAGGATGGGAGGGGTTGGAATGGGATGAGCTTTTCCAGGAGCTGGGAAGGGGCTGTAGCAGCAGGAGGGGCTGAGGGAGCTGGGGGGGCTCAGCCTGGAGAAAAGGAGGCTCAGGGGGGACCTTCTGGCTCTGCAACCCCCTGACAGGAGGGGGGAGCCGGGGGGGGGTCGGGCTCTGCTGCCAGGGAACAAGGGACAGGAGGAGAGGGAACGGCCTCCAGCTGTGCCAGGGGAGGTTTAAATTGGACATCAGGAAAAAATCCTGTACAAAAAAGAGTTGCCAAGCCCTGGCACAGGCTGCCCGGGGAAACTGTGGAATCACCATCCTTGGAATGTTCAAAAAACCTGTGGAAGTGGCCCCTGGGGACACGGGCCAGTGGCAGGTGTGGCTGTGCTGGGACCTGTTGGACTCCTTGATCTCGGAGGTGTTTTCCAGCTGAAATGATTCTGTGATCCCAAAATGCACAGTATGCAAAGGTTTGTGTCCCTGTCCCGGAGGGGAGGGCTCTGTGTCCCCAGTGTCCTGCTCTGTCCCTCCTGCTGGAAACAGGGGCCAGGACCCGGCCCCAGAGCAGGGGAAGGGAAGACAAGGGGCAGGGGGGGGAGCAGAGCTTCTCCCAGCACTGCTGAGCACCAGAACGGGCCCAGGGCTGGGCTCCCACCCCCAGTGCAGGGGGAGCATCAATCAGGTGGAGTGGCCACCCCATAACTCTGCTGCCCAGGGGTGCTGCCAGCTGCCATCTGCACCAGCAAGGAGGGCTGGAGCCGCGGGGTGAGGCTGACACTGCTCTGGGGGCTTTCAAAAGCAACAATGGCAGCACTCAGAAGTGAAGGAGGGAGCCTTGACTTATTTAGCCCCCAAGCCCCCCTTGAAAACAGCGAGAACCAGCTCCTTTGTGGGGCTGAATGGGGGCAGTAAATCTTGCTGCTTTTCTTTTCCACGTCCAGGAAGCTCCTCCTTCGTTTGTCAGCCCCTGAACCATCCCAGAGCCGTGGCAGCACCTTGTGCCGTGCCCACAGTAAATCACTTTGTGCACACTGGGTTTGCTGTGCTCGTAATCTCCTCTGTATGTTTATGATGTCCAGCCTTATTAAGGGCTTATGGCCTTATCTTCATTTTCCCTCAATCCAGATGCTTGTAATGATATTCATTCCCATTATTTTCCCAGCTGTACCTTCTCTTGCTGGTTAATCTTCATTTCCATGGAGTTTAGCAAGGGGTGCGTGGGTGTGCACAGACTTCTTGGTAACTCCAGAAAAAGGAAAAAGAAGTCACGTTTCATCTTCCCAGATTCTGTAACAGCACCGTGGAGAGCTGGAATCCTCCCAGCTGGATACAACCAGCAGGAGAGAGCCAGGGGAGCAGCAGGACAACTCCACCCCAGGCCGGGGCAGGGACACTCCAGTGGAGAGGAGCAGGAACCACTTTACACAGCTCTTGTTATCTCGACAGCAAAGGCATTTAGATAACCCCAGAATCCCAAAATCCCAGGATCCCTGGGGTTGGAAAAGCCCTCCCAGCCCATGGATCCCCCCTGTGCCCGATGCCCACCTTGTCCCCCAGCCCAGAGCACTGAGTGCCACGGCCAGGCCTTCCTGGGACACCTCCAGGGCTGGGCACTCCAAACCTCCCTGGGCAGCCCCTGCCAAGGCCTCACCACCCTTTCCAGCAGGAAATTCCTCCTCCTGTCCAACCTGAGCCTCCCCTGGCACAGCTGGAGGCCGTTCCCTCTTGTTCCAGAAGGGCTCAGGCTTTGGTGTTCCAGCCCATCCTCATTTCTTTAGGGATAACCTGAAGGCTGGAGCCTCCCAGGGGGGGTTCAGACAAACAAGCTGTTCTCTCCTGGAGGGCTCACACTGCACCAGGGGGGTGTATTCTCACTTAGCAGCTGCTAAGGTTTAAGATACACTGTTCCCCTCCCAAAAAGGGAATGGTCATGGCATCACAGAGTGATTCGGGTTGGGAGGGACCTTAAATCCCATCTCATTCCACACCCTGACCCTTCCACCAGCCCAGGTTGCTCCAAGTCCCATCCAACATGGTCAACCAACTTCCAGGGATCCAGGGGCAGCCACAGCCTCTCTGGGCTTCTCTAAACACACACGTTTTTATAGAAAAGGCAGGTTTTGTTTTTAGATGGGAGGAAAACATCATCTTTTCTTCTGTCCTCATTTCCAGGGACCGTTCTGATGGAAAAGAAATTGTGAAGGAAAAATAACCCCCAAGGTTTTCATGATCTTTTAAATCCACAGCTGCAAAGAAGACTGAAGGATAAAACACCTTGGGGAGTGGTACTTATTGGAGGTTCTTCCTTTTTCTTCCCTTCTCCAGGTAGGATGAGCCAAGAGTTCCAGTTTGCTTCTCTATCCTGTTGAATTTGGGGAGATTTGTCTCTTCTTTGTGTCACGGTGTTGCCATGACCCACATTTCAGCTCCTGGGCTCCACAGAGCTCTGATCCAAACCCAGTGGAGTCTGTCTCTTCCTTCTCCCTCGGGGTAGGAGTTGGAAGAATAATTATCATCTCGATGGTTTTATTCTGTGCAAAGAAGAGAAACCGAAAGCACGTTTGAACAGGAGTGCTGGTGACACCCAAGTGGTGAGGGGACAGGGCTCAGGGCCATCTGCCCTGGCTGTCCTGACATCTGCTGCCCTGCCTGGCCACTGTGAGGAGCAGCACGAGGGGCTGCTAATTACGGGGGGCAGCGTTTGCAGCCCTGGCTCCTGAGCAGGGGTCAGTGCAGTGTCCATTCAGCCCCAGCACACTGAGCACTAAATGCATGACCCCAGTCAGAGTTCATGGCAGAGACACAGCTCTGGGCCACGACCCCAGGAGCAGCTCAGCCTGTTCTGTGGGGACAGGCAGGCATCGAGTTACCCACTGGAATAAAGTTACCAGAGTTACCCACTGGAATAAAGTTACCAGAATTACCTGTTGGAATAAAGTTACCAGAGTTACCTACTGAAATAAAGTTACCAGAATTACCCACTGGAATAGTTACCAGAATTACTTATTGGAAAAAGTTACCAGAGTTACCTACTGGAATAAAGTTACCAGAGTTACTTATTGGAATAAAGTTACCAGAGTTACCTACTGGAATCAAGTTACCGGAATTACCTGTTGGAATAGTTACCAGAATTACTTATTGGAATAAAGTTACCAGAGTTACCTATTGGAATAAAGTTACCAGAGTTACCCACTGGAATAAAGTTCCCAGAGTTACCCACTGGAATAAAGTTCCCACCTCGGGCTGGGTGTGCACAGAGAGCAGCGACTGCTGCCCTGCAGAACGGGAGGGGTTCTGAGGGAGAGCCACAGCAGCACCCAAATATGCAGAGTTTTGGGGCCAACTGAGCTTTTCACCTGCAACAAGCACCAGGTCAAAGGCTGGAGGCAGAGTGGCCTCGTCTGGGATGTCAGCTCCACATCAGGGAAGGTGGGATATGAAGCTCCACATCCAGGGAAGGTGGAAAGGGGCTGGGAAAGGAATGCTGGGAGCAGAACTCCCCCTGAGGTGGGACAAAGAGTTCCTGAATGCTTTGCTGGAAGGTTTCTGCAGAGGGTGACACAGAGGATGTGTGACTCATCTGCAAACCTTTGGCCATTTTTCCCGTTCCTGCAGGAGGGTGGATGTGGCTGTTTGAAACCAGGACCACCACTGGAAAGGGGGATGTCACTGAACTCCATTTTTAAGGGATGGATAAATCTATTGTCAGATCTTCCCCTCTAGGGCACTGCTATCTAGCATCTTGTTTCAACAAGCAAAATGAAACCACCAACTCTTTCAGGAGCTGGAGTTTGATGGTCCTTGGGGGTCCCTTCCAACTCAGGATATTCTGTGATTTCACAGTGTAAGGAAGATGTGGAAAATTCCTCAAAACAATGGGAGCCTGCTTGGGAAGGAGGCAGGGAAGTGCCTCGTGGATCAGGGTGAGCATCAGATCACGGGCAAAAGAAACAATTAATGAAGAGACAAGAGGAGAGTCTGGTTTTGTGTCATAACCTTGAGGCAAAAAGTCATTATTTCCCCGGGATTTCCTTGCTCTTTGTGCTCCTCAACCTGTGAACGAAGCCCTTTCACCAGGACAACTTCTGGGGGTTTTGAGTATTTATTATTATTATTATTCTTTTGGAAATGACAGTTGAGTTGCTGCTTTGGCATAACCAGCACTTTGCAAGTTATGACTCTTGTCATATTTTTGCTTCTGGTGGTGCTGGTGGGACTGGATGATCTTTAAGGTCTCTTCCATCCTTGATTATTCTGGGACTGGCATCCTGAACTTTATCTGATGGGATAAAGTGGTTGGACTGACAAACACCACTCTGGGGACAAAAAAAAATAAATAATCAATCCAGTTGATTTTGCTGCAGTTTTGCTTCAGGAGGGAAAAGTCCAGTAGTGTTGGATGGACACTTTGGTCTTTTTGAAACGAAACATTCTCATTTTTTATTGAGTTCTCAGCAGGGTTCTGTGTGTCAGATTCCCTTGGTTTTGTGTTTTTGGAAACATTATAACACAAAGCAGCTAAAAAAGGTGAAACAGAGTGGAACAGCTTGATCAACCCACCAGGTTTTAATTTTTATTTTGCTTTATTATTTGTTTGTGTGTTTGTTTGTTTGCAAGTGGCCTCAAAACCAATGGGGGTTTTTTTGATCCTTCCTTTTAAGAGAGTTTCTAACTTAAAATTCCAAATCTTAAGAGAATTTCCGTTGTCTGGACAACAGATACCTGGCCTATGGAAACTCTGGTTGGCACTGATCTCCCTCTTTTATTGACTTCACCATCTCCTGCTACACCTGCAACAGGCCCGTGACCCTCCCTCCTTCCTTCCTTCTCCATGGGTAGGAAAGAAGAGTTGCCACACCCCCGTTTCCTCCAAGTCCTGCGGGATTTGACGTTTAAAAGGAACAAAAATGTTGTTTATTTTGCTGCCCATGAGCCAGATGAGTTTAACTCCAGGTCTGTGACCTTCCTCCTGTCCCGGGCAGGGCTGGGCTCTTGGCCAGACCAGGCTCTGGATGTTTGTAGGGTCCAGGTTGTCTATTTATGGGCACCATTGTCAGTGAGGAAAAGACAGAAGCAGAACAAACTGTTCCCTGTGAGGGTGGGGAGGCCCTGGCCCAGGTTGCCCAGAGAAGCTGTGGCTGCCCCTGGATCCCTGGGAGTGTCCAAGGCCAGGCTGGACGGGGTTTGGAGCAACCTGGGCTGGTGGAATTCTGTGGCAGATCCTTCTCCAGAGGCATCAGCCCAGCAATCCTGCAAACCCCAGGCTCTGCCAAAGCAGGGACAGGGATTCCTGTTCCTGCCTGCTTTTGAAGGAGCTGAGTGTCCAGGTCATGCTGGGAAGCCCTTTGGAGTGGGAAAGTCTCACTTTATGGAAGAGTTAAGGCATGCACGAGATTCCTCTTTCACCTCTTATTCCCAGACTTTTCTTGCTTTCACATATCCCTGGATAGATCCCACCTGGATATATCCCAAAGGGTGAGGAAATCAAGGCTTCTTCCATCCCACTGTTTGTGTCAGAAGCTGTTCTGGGGTGTTTGTGGTCACTGTAACGCTCCAAGGGCTCCTCTGTGTTGGTTCCCTCTGACAGCAGCTGAACCCAAATCCCTACTTTTCCAGTGAAAAAGAGGCTGCTGGAGTAGGACCCACCATTTCCTAAACCGAGGCACCCTGTGAGGCAGAGAAATGTGCCCCAGGAGTGGTTTGACTTCAGCCAGGAGAGGGTGACTCC
Source organism: Lepidothrix coronata (assembly GCF_001604755.1). Classification (NCBI taxonomy): domain Eukaryota; kingdom Metazoa; phylum Chordata; class Aves; order Passeriformes; family Pipridae; genus Lepidothrix; species Lepidothrix coronata. Next base: position 54,136 of record NW_016690547.1, on the reverse strand, counting down.
TCAGATTCCTTCACCTTTGGATCCAAGGGAAACAGGCACTTCTGTCCCACGAGGAGCTCTGGGAATTGTGAAACCATTCGTGTTTTATCCTAAAAATTTCTCATCAGCATGGGACCAGGAAGCCCTGGGTGCCAGTTTCTTGAGGCCCCGTGGTGGTTCCAGTGCCTGTGGACTCCCCTCTCCAGGACATGGAACAAGGAAAACGTGAGGGTTCCCCAGGTTTGGGGAGCTCTGACCCTCTGAGTCAGGGACACTTGGGTGCAGAGGGAGGGAAAACTTGGGCAGTCAGACCCCTGACCCCTGTCAGGGTGCCTGGGGGGTGTTGGTTTGGCCCCAGAGCCCCTCAGCCTGCCCGGGGCAGTGAGGGGTGGGGGGACGGGGTGTCTCTGGCTTCAAAATCACTTAAACCCAGAAATGAAAGAAGCTGAACTCATATAAAGGGCCAGGTTGTGTTTCTGTGTGATTTGGACAAGGCTCTCAGGCACAGGGTGGGATTCTTGGGGTGTTGGACTGGCTGGTCCTGGGGGGTCCCTTCCAGCTCAGGGTGTTCTGTGATTCCAGGAACTCTCCCCGTGTCTGCTGTGTGCTCCCCACAGCTGTGACCAGCCAGCTCCTCACTGCCTCACCTGGGACCTTCTGAGGGCATTCACCCCTTGATATTTTACCCTCTGTTTATCCAGGAATGGGGCCTCTGGTGGTCTAGTGGTTAGGGTGCTGGACTCTCACCGCTTCGACCCGGGTTCGATTCCCAGCCCCCCGGGCAGATGGAGCTCGTCAGCCCTGTAAGGCAATCCATCTAAGAGAAGGTCACTCTAAACAAACCTACGTCCTGAGACCCTCACTGCCACTGTCCAAGCTTGCTCGACCCCGGCAGATGAACCTCAGGAGGCAGATGAACCTCAGGATTAAAGGGTGGGATCAGTTCAGCGCACGTTGGGTCTCACCTAAAAAATCCACTGCGCAGGCTTGAAGGGTAAAGACCTTTCCCAAATCTTCGCTCCCGAAGACTGGCCATTATCCAGGAATGAGCCCCAGGCAGCAGTTTCCCAGCTGAGGCCCCGAGTGTGTGCTCAGGATCCTGGGCAGGCCCAGCCAAGGGATCCGTGTCTGTGTCCATCCCTGGGTGACCCCAGCCCAGCCCTGACCTGAGCTCTCCCAGCAGGATCCCAGGGAAGCAGAAAGAAAAGCTGTTTGCTCGGGTCACTCAGCTGAGCCCTGCAAAGCTCAGCACCCAGGGAGGGTGCAGGGGGTCCTGGAAGAGAGGAGGGGGCAGGAGGGACCTGCTGGGAATTGAGATGAGAGGGGGAGGGCTGCAGTGCTGCATCTGGACAACGAGCAGCTTTACCTAAAACTGGAAATAAACCATTTGGAGCTGCAGAGGTGAGGCCTGGAGCTCTTTTCTGACTAAATGGAAACCAATAAGGAAATTCATCTGCCCTAAAGCTCCCGTGTTGCTGGCACAGGCTGGCTCTGCTGCTCCTCCAGCAGCCACTGCAGCAGTTCCTGAGGGGAGATTTTTCCCTCTTGGTTGTGTCATCCTGAGAGGGGCCAATTCTACTTTTTATCAATGCAAAAGAAGGGCACAGAGACTTTGTCCCACACCTAAATTATTTCACTTGCTGTCTCATGGAGTCTCTGATGAGCTTATTTGACTCACAGAACTTCAGAAGGTGTGATTTAGGTCTTAGGAAAGGAAGATTACAAAAATGAGCTGGTCCTGAGGTGTTAAATAACATGTAGATCCAGCAAGGCATAATCCAGATACCCACCAGGGGTAAATAAAACAAATCATAGAATCACAGAGTGGTTTGGGTTGGAAGAAACCTCAAAGCCCCTCCAGTGCCACCCCCTACCATGGGCAGGGACACCAAAAACCAGCCCAGGGTGCTCCATCCCCTGGCCAACCTGGCCTTGGACACTTCCAGGGATCCAGGGGCAGCCACAGCTTCTCTGGGCAACCTGTGCCAGGGCCTCCCCACCCTCACAGCCAGCAATTCCTTCCCAGTATCCCATCTAACCCTGCCCTCTGGCACTGGGAAGCCATTCCCTGTGTCCTGTCCCTCCATCCCTTGTCCCCAGTCCCTCTCCAGCTCTCCTGGAGCCCCTTTAGGCCCTGCAAGGGGCTCTGAGTTCTCCCTGGATCCTTCTCTTCTCCAGGTGAACCCCCCCAGCTCTCCCAGCCTGGCTCCAGAGCAGAGGGGCTCCAGCCCTGGGAGCAGCCCCGTGGCCTCATCTGGACCTGCTCCAGCAACTCCACGTCTCCTGTGCTGAGGTCCCAGCCCTGGAAGCAGCTCTGCTGTGGGGTCTCAGGAGGGCAGAGCACAGAGGGACAATCCCCTCCCTCACCCTGCTGCCCACACCAGTTCAAACCCAAGTTTATGTTCAAACCCAAGTTTATGTTCAAACCCAAGTTTATGTTCAAACCCAGCTGGCTGCTCTCAGCAAACTGCTCGGGGGGGCTCAGGTGGTTCCCAAGCCCTTCTGCAGCGTCAGTGGGGACCCCTCCTGCCCCACACGATTTGTCCCTGCCCTACATCCCGATTCATTTGCAGGAGCCCCCAGGGGGGTGCTGGGACCCCAAAAACATCCCCCATGTTTTCCCTGGGGTGGCTCCCGATGGCTCCTCAGGCCCTTGGCTGGGTCCTGTACCAGCTCCTGTTGCCCACCAGCAAACCCATTCCCTGGGTTTGCCCTCCCCTGGCTCTGCTGACGGGGGGTTTCTCTTTCCTCTGGACAGTGAAAGGTCTGGTGATCCCCACCCAGCCCAAGCCCTTCCTCCAGGGAAGAATAAAAACCTCACCACCCAAACCCACGGCCCCAGTGGGCACACGGGGTGGGTTTAACGCCGGGCTGCACTCAGGGCCACCCCATCTGGGTCTTCATCTGCCCTGTAACCCGAGTTCTGCCGTGACAGAAGGTTCTGCTTCTCCTCCGCCGCGGAAAAACCCAACCGACAGCAACAACCAACAACAAGCAAAGCCAAACAAGTGTTTTTATTAAACTTGCATGCACTTAAGCCATTGCTTTGAACCTTTACAGCTCAGCACAGTGTTCACTGGCGATGAATGTCTTCATCTGGCTTTAAAAGGTGGGAACAATGTCGTGCACTTAAATCCCTTAACTGGAAATTTCGTGCCTTTCATTTGTTTAGCCACAGTAGAGAAAAGACCAGTCACAAAACTTTCCTCTGGGCTTAAGAAGATTTCTCCTTTGAAGCAGCACCAACAATAATACTGTAATGGAAGTAAAGGCTGCTCCTCTTACCCCGAGCAGATTTTCTGCTGCAGGAGCCGCTGCGGTGGCGACGACAAAGTCGCTCTCCCCGAGCGGGGCCGTTCCCCCACCACTTTGTGTTGAACTTTTCCGAGCAGAGCCGTAAATACAGAGATCCCAAAGAGTTAATTTGCGTTTTTAAACCTCCTTCCCAATATCCTCTCTCATTCCTGCATAAAATCCCCATGTCCAGACATCAAATCAGTAAACCCTGTTGCCTGTCAGAGAATACAATGTCAGGCCATTAGTATGTTAATAAGTCCGGAGGGTGACAGGTGGCCTAGTAGACAGCTCAATTAAGCTGCTCATTAAACACACGCTAACGAACAGCCAAGGCAGGGCCTGAACAGCACCATTCTGTAATGACATGATGTCAGAGCGAACAAATGAGGAAAAATAACAAAAACATTACAGCAGTGACAGACGCCACTAATAGGGACCCCTTGCACTACATCAGCCCTCAAATCAATGAGCAACAGGGATCAAAAAACTCGACCCAACATTCTCAGGGGACTCAATGCAGCAAGATTTTTTTGGTCAGGTTTTTTCCTCTCTCTCTTTTTTTTTTTTCTCCCCCTTAACTAAAATTATGGCAAAATATCAGGAATTAATAACGGGCGAGAGGGAGGGGGATGAAGGGGCAGAATTTGCTTCCTGTAAATTTAACCATAAAAACGTGAAAACTGTGAAAGGTGAGGTCTGAATGAAAATCATTATTTAATGGGCTCATCATTTCGATTTGATTGGCATTTTTTGCCTTTATCTTGCCTTTTCCCCCCTTTTCCTGAAGGCTACAGGTTCCAGTGATTTGCTGTACCTGCTCTGCCTCCTCGTTCTTCATAGGTCACCCCACCATTTAAGAGAACTTTTAAAGTGCAGATTTGTAGCTATTATTTTTAAAAAGGGGACTTCCAGCAGCTGGTAGCAAAAAAAAAAAAAAAATAATCCTACTCTTTTCAAGTAAGGAGCTTTCTGGGTAATAAATTCAAGCATCCGACGGGTGCTGAAATGACATTTGAGTCCCTCGTTGCTAAACTAATAGGCTGGTTGACCATTATAAGGTCACGACCTCAGCTCTCATCCTCCTGCAGAGCTGTGTTAAGTTAACAACTGATACCTCGCTGGGCTTCCTGGAAGGTCTAACTCGAGATTCCCGCTAATAACTGGGATGGGGAGTTGTGTGAAGTTGGGTGAATTTGCAGCAGCAACTTTTGTGGGGGGGGGAAATAAAAAGAAGGCCCTTTGGAGGCTGTGAATAGGCAGGTGTGGGAGCAGCTGCAGCAGCGAGCGGGCCTGCAGAGGTGGGGCTGCCGTGGGTTTGGGGAGCCCCCTCAGCCAGTGCCCCGGTTTAACTGGGTGGTTTAACTGGTCAAACGTGGCCACACGAGAGCCAACAGGCAGCAGAGTGACTTCCCACCGCCCCTCCCTCTGTACCTGCCCATGCAAAGTGGTTGCAAAGGGCTGTTGCATCAATAATTGATTTTTCCAGCCCTTTTGGCCTCCCACAAATCAGGCACCGAGCGCCGGGAAGGGAGGACTAAAGGGTGCGAGTGCGGTGGGTGTTGCTGGGCTGGATCCAGCTGTGCCACAGACAATGATGGGAGGCAGACATCAGATGTCAGATTAGTGTGCAGTGACAAAACAGCCCGGCTTGCCCCAATATGGTGACAAAAAATGAGCACAGCCGAGGGGAGCTCGGGCGGCACAACGGCGCTGGCACCGCGTGGGGCAGGGCCAGAGCCCTCCCCCTGCTCTGGAGCCCTTGAGCTGCTCTCATCCCAACCTGGGGCTGCTAAATTGGGATCAAAACCTGGGTACAGAGCAGCTGTCAATGGCCAGGGGCTGAATTAAGGGCACACAGCTCCGGCTCCACGGTGCCAGAGAAGGAGGGAATGGGAAATGTGGGATAAACCACCCCCTTCTTCCACACTTCACAAAACCTGCAGCTCCAGAGAGGGCAAGGGAGCTGCTCCAGGGAAGAGCAGAGCACTTCAGGGCTTCCTTCCTCCAGGGAATGGTCATCCCCCTCCCAGTGTCTCACATTAATCTGCACACACAAAGTACTGGTCAGACTGGTGCGGGTTGTCTGAGATGACCACTGACATGCAGAGGTGCCTCTTGGTTGTCATCACTCGTGTCACTGACCCTGCAGTGCTGGTTTGGGTCTCCCAGCTCTTTTCTGCAGCTCTGTCTTGATTTAGGACTGAAAAAAAAAAAACAAAACAGTTTTTCCCTGGATGAGGCAACTGAGGTTTCTGTGGGTGCTTCAGTCCTGGGGGAAGATTTGGGCACCACAATATCAGAGAGTTCTAAAGCTGCTGGAGAGTGTCCAGAGGAGGGACAGGGGGATGGGGAAGGGTCTGGAGGGGCCACACAAGGAGGGACTGAGGGCACTTGGCTGGTGCAGCTGGAGCAGAGGAGCCCCAGGGCAGAGCTCAGCGGGGGCTGCAGCTCCTCCTGAGGGGCAGCTCCCACCTCTGGGAGCAGGGACAGGACCCAGGGAAGGGCTGGAGCTGGGACAGGGCAGGCTCAGGGTGGATCTCAGGACAAGGTTCTTCCCCCAGAGGGTGGTGGGCACTGACCAGGCTCTCCAGTGAGCTTTTATAGTGTTTGGGCATTACTTGTGCCCAAATCATCCCCCACTGGTGCCAACTGCAGCCGAGGTGCTCTGGGCATCATCACATCTCCAAGTGTCCCAGGCCAGGTTGGACAGGGCTTGGAGCAGCCTGGGCTGGTGGAAGGTGTCCCTGCCCATGGCAGGGGTGGCACTGGGTGAGGTTTAAGGTCCCTCCCAACCCAAACCATCCTGTGAGAAAAATAAACCAGGCTTGAAGTGCAGCCCTGGGATTTGGAGCCCAGACTGGCTGTGGGAGCTGAGCTTTGCTGTCCCAGGCAGTGTCAGTCTGAGACAGAGCCATTAATGCAGGAGTGAAACAAGCCCATTTTGGGGTATTCTGTGTCGGCTCCAAGGATGACACATATCAAGTTTTTCCAGCTCTGCTGGGAATTGTCTGCCTGCTAAAATTAAATAAGCAAGGCAAGTCTTTCCAACTTGCTGCTCCATAATGGATAAAATATTCCATGTGATTAAAGCCTGGAAAATCAATGCAATCTTTGCAGCATTATTAAGAGGTGGTGGTGCAGTCAGTGCTGGGTGAGCTCCCTGGACACCTGGGCACAAGGCCATTTTTCCTACGTGAGATGATCCCTGGAATAGCATCCAGGGTGGGCTGGGGACTGTCCTGCTGTCCCCAGAGAGGTCACTGCTGCCACTGCCCGCTCCATCTGCAGTGTGGGTGCTCCCAAGGTGCTCTCCAAGCTCACAGGGAGCCTCATCCCTTCCTCCTGCCCAGTGAGGACCCTCCTCCCCTCAGCCCTGCCCCTGCCCCGTGGTGCTGCCCGTGTCCCACACTGGAGGAACCGCTGGGTGTCCAACCCAACCACCCCGCCGGGCACGAGCTTTGCTGGTACAGCACTCCAGAGGGTCCCTGTGTTTAGTTAGGCCACCAGCCACCAAATGGTTGGGAGCCAGGACACGTGGACACGGGAGCAGGAGAACCCAACCTCTATTTCTGACTCCAGCAAGGCCCCAGTTGCTGCAGGACGGGGCTCCCCCCAACCTGCTGACCCTGCCAAGTGTTCTTGGTCACTGTGCACAGGAAAAGAGAAGCTCCTGCAGTGGGTTTGCAGTTCCCAGGCAATATCAAGCTGCCAAACATATCTTCTCTTAAATATTTGGTCACAGCAACCCCCTGGAATGCTCCAGACTGGGAGGAGAGTGGTTGGAAAGCTGGAAAAGGCCCTGGGGTGCTGGTGACAGAGGCTGGACACAAGCCTGGCTGTGCCTGGGTGGCCAATGGCCCCCGGGCTGTGCCAGCCCCAGTGTGGGCACAGCCCCAGGGCAGGGACTGTCCCCCTGTGCTGGCACTGCTGAGGGACCTCCAGGGCTGTGTCCAGTTCTGGAACCTCATGGAAGGGAGACACTGAGGGGCTGGAGCGTGTGCAGGGAAGGGAAGGGAGCTGGGAAGGCTCTGGAGCAGCAGGAGGGGCTGAGGGAGCTGGGGGGGCTCAGCCTGGAGAAAAGGAGGCTCAGGGGGGACCTTCTGGCTCTGCAACCCCCTGACAGGAGGGGGGAGCCGGGGGGGGTCGGGCTCTGCTGCCAGGGAACAAGGGACAGGAGGAGAGGGAACGGCCTCCAGCTGTGCCAGGGGAGGCTCAGGTGGGCCAGGAGGGGGAATTTCCTGCTGGAAAGGGTGGTGAGGCCTTGGCAGGGGCTGCCCAGGGAGGTTTGGAGTGCCCAGCCCTGGAGGTGTCCCGGGAAGGACTGGACTCAGATGGGCTTTTGGAGTGTTTGGACAACCCTCTGATGGACAGGGTGGGATTGCTGGGGTGTCCTGGGCAGGGCCAGGAGTTGGACTCCATGACCCTTGTGGGTCCCTTCCCACTCAGAATATTCCATGATTCCATGTTTTTCCCTGGTTTTAAAGACCCCTACACAGCTGTGGTCTGGTCAGATGCAACTTCAGGGTCTCAGCCTCACCAAGAACAGTGAGTCTGGGGCCTTGGGAGGGTTGAGAACGTTCTGATGGAAGTGAAAAACACACTTTGTGCTTTATGCTGGGCTTTGGCACCAATATCCCTGCTCTTAATAAACCACACAGGTTTTTGGAGGAGCTACAAAGCTGCAGAACCCCCCAGGCCTCAGAGGTGTTTGTGGATGGGCCCCTTTCCCAAAGGCCCAGCTGCCTCCCTGGGAATGCCCGTGTACAGCACTTCAGAACCCAACCCAACCCACTGTGGGGTTCTGTTGGACTCCAGGCCTTCCTGGGCTGAGGCCAAGTAGCATTTTGTGATGCCAAGACCCATCCTGAGTGTGGAGGATGGATGTGACCACCATTCCTGCCACTGCCCCCCCCCAGTGCTCCTCACTTTCGTGCCCTCCTCAGTTTTGTGTCATGGGCACGGAGTTTTCCCTCAGGACCTGGTTCCAAAGAGCCCGTGGGGTTCCCTCAGTCCCTGGAGGGGGCTCAGGGCAGAGCCCAGGAGGGGCAGGCTGGGGGCAGGCCCAGGGCTCTGGGGGTGGTACCTGCACCGTGCAGGTTGTGCCTTGGCTGTCAGGCAGAACCACCACCTGAAATGTCCCTCAAACAGGTCAGAACTGCCACAGTGACAAATCCTCCCACACAGCTCCAGAGGCAGCAGCAGGAGAAACCCAAATGAACCCGTGGAAGCTTGAAAATTAACTCCGGGATCAAAATGACCTCAATCAAATATTGGGATTTGCCCGGCAATGAGCTGGAAGAACCGGGAGGTGCAGGAGGAACCCGGACACCCCTTTTCCCCCTCGGGGTGTCCCCCGGGCTGGAAGGCGCCTGCCCCGCGGGCTCTGCTGCTTCCCCGTTCCCTTGGAGGAGGAAGAGGAGCAGAAGTAAGTGTGGGATAATGGGCCCCGGAGCCCTCCCCTCCCCGGGAGCAGTGACCGCGCCCCCGCATGTGAGTTTGTTTTCTGATTCTCCACGGTCCGGCCCCGAATTTAGCACAGAAAGAGCTGCGGGAGCCCTGACAGCGATAATCGACCCCGGAGCCCGCGGGCACAAAGCCCGGGGCACGGTCGGTGTGTCCCGAGGGGCAGACCCGCATCCACACCCCCCGGAATTCATTCCCTCGGGACAGACCCGCATCCACCCCCCATGGAATTCATTCCCTCGGGACAGACCCGCATCCACACCCCCGGAATTCCCTGGGGACAGACCCGCATCCACCCCCCATGGAATTCCCTGGGGACAGACCCGCATCCACTCCCCATGGAATTCCCTGGGGACAGACCCGCATCCACACCCCCCGGAATTCATTCCCTCGGGACAGACTCGTATCCACAAACCCCCCGGAATTCCCTGGGGACAGACCCGCATCCACACCCCCGGAATTCCCTCGGGACAGACCCGCATCCACACCCCCGGAATTCCCTCGCGACAGACCCGCATCCACTCCCCATGGAATTCCCTGGGGACAGACCCGCATCCACACCCCCCGGAATTCCCTGGGGCTGGGGCAGAATCGGAATTTCTGCCCGGGTTCTGAACTCGCCGTTAAATCCGAACCCGGGGGGGAAGAGAATAAAAGCGGAGCCTGATTTGAAGGATGTTTAAACCGGTTGCAAAGCACGATGTGGCTCTTCAGACGAGCAGACGGTGTAAAATTAACTGGCTTGTCTGCTTTGGGTCACGTCTCAAATTTGGACAGAATGGTGAAATTTAGGGGTAAAAATAAAATGCAGCGACTTCAGCATTGCGAGTCCCCACCCGAGGAGAACCCCCCTGGCTGGGGTAGAGTTTTGGGAGGTGATATATCTCAATATAAATCTGAAAATTTTTGACCTTCCAACGTTGAGGAATTGCGATTAAAAATGAAATGTGTGGGGTTTTTTAACAGGAGAGACTTTCTTCGAAGGACAATATATTTTTTTATTTTTCTGCTCAGTAACTAGAAAGGTTTTTATTCAGCTTCTTAGAGGGGTTAATCCTTAAAATCCTTGTGTGGGGAGGTAGGGAGACATTTTTAAAATAACTACCGGGATTTTTAAAACCACTTTTTAAATTCTTTTCAATTAAAATGTGCTGGATGGACACAGGAGGAGAATTTTTTCCTTATTTTTTAGGGTGTTTAATGGCAAGGCCACCTGAGAGCCACCAGGGCCCCACGTGCACAAGATGTGTCAGAATGTGCTCAGTGCAGAAAGAATCGTTATTTGCCCGGATGATTTCCTGGTCAGACTTATTTATTTTTATTTTTCAGATGGAGAAAATTTATTAAATAAAGTATTAATGAATTAAATATTTTTAAAACCCAACCAACAAACAAACAAAACCAAAACAAAACCAGAAAATACAAATGTCGCCTTTCAAATTTTAAGGGTTTGCTTTGGATTTCACACAGCTGGGAACGAGGGAACAGAAGTCACCAAAGGAAACAGGACGAGTATTTGTGCCCTGAGCAGCTCAGAGAATTCCCCACTGATGGTCTGAATTAACAAATCTCTCTTTGCCGGGGCCGTTAGGAGAGGATGTACTAGAAACCAAGGAACACAGCTGACCAAGGACTCTCTGAAGTTGCAGCCTTTTGTGTTTATACTTTTGAAATATCTCCATTGTGATGCAAATGCTGATTTTCAATAAAAAAAAAAAAATTATCTCTTTCTCCCCGTGAAAAGTGTTGTAGGAAGTGAGCTTAACTCCAAATGTTCCTATTGAAGGGTGGGATTTCTCTCCCCCCTTGTTTTCTGTAAAACACTGAAAACGGCTGATATCAAATGAGCTGCTTTTCTATTATTCAAGTCTTGACACTTCCCAGCTTCCACCCTTTGCTCACAAACGCCTGAATTTTTAAAATATCTTTAACTCATCATCAGGAGCATTTTCGGCAGAGTATTTGTGGGCAGAGGGTGTAAGAAAACTTTAACGTGCGTCTGCTTTAGTCTCCTTTTAAAACCGAACCCCCCTCTCGGAGTTTTATCAAAGGGCTTCCTCATTAGGGGATATCCATGTAAATTATATCTCGAGAGAAAGAATAACTGAATGAAATGCATAAATTCAGGGCTGATATTCCAGGCTTTCATTACTGGTGGGGGTTTTTATATATATTGTCTGAATACTTCAGGGTCTTCAACGACGGCGACCGAATTTTGTAAGAGTTTCGGGCAAGGCGGGCGATGTGGCGCCTGACAATTTTGATGCCTTTCATCTGTATCAGGTTAAAAGTGTTTTTACTGTATCCCTCTAGATGTAGTTCTGAAGAAACATTTCTCCTGCCAAAATACACACACAGTCTGGGATTAAAAGGGCTGAAACCTACCACCAAGTTCTTAACGCCCTCCCACCATCATTAGACTAAATCCGCCGTCATTCCAGATTCATTTTTCCCTTATTCATCTGTCCAACTAATTCCTGCTGCATTCACTGGGCTTACATCTTAATCTTTTCTGTTACATAGAGAATACATAATGAAAAGCTGCATTTTCTGGGTACATGCACACATTTGGAGCGGATGAACCATATGTGAAGTGACATACAATACTGAATGGAGGCTGAATGGTGTCCAGTGCTAAAAACAGTGCAAGTCCAGGAACAAAAAGCAGGAGAACAAGAGCCCTGTGCTGGGCTTGCCTCGCTCGAACACCAGGGGATTCGCCGCTAAAACATGGGTATAATTTCACTGTTTTCACTCACACAAGCTGTGGGAAAGGAGTCACCATCTGATGTTTGATTGTGCTGGATATGTTTTTGGCAGTAGCCTTGTAGTCCGCATTGACAAAAAAAAAAATAGGGGGGGAAAAGAATGGAGCTGCTTTTGCCGTGTTGGGTTTGGCGTCTGGCGGGGAGGGAGGGCCGGGGGAGTCCCCTTTGCCACCTGAGAGCGCGGGCAGGACCCGTCCCCTCCGCCTGTGCCCCCTTCCCCGCAGCTCTGCCTCACCTCGGGGCGATTTTCGCCCTCCCGTCAGTCACCGGGGGGAATAACCTGCGAGAGGCGGCCTCGAATTTCATCCCAGGCCTCCAAAACCTCCTTATGGAGGCGTTTGCTGCGGAGAGGGAGCGGCTCCGGGGGGAGCTCAGCCCGGGGAGGACTCACCACCGGCAACGAGGCACTGCCGGTGCCAACCCGAACCCCCTGTAGTGCGATAACTGAGCCGGGCCTGTCGTTTAGAGGCCAAGGGTTCGTTTCTGGGGGCTGGGACATCCCGCAGGACAGACGGCCGGGCCGGGCAGGGGGAAGGAGGAGAGGGATCGCCCGGCGAGGGGAGGGAAGCGGCTCCTCCAGCTGCCGGCGGGTCCCGCAGCCCTTCCAGGGGCTTAAGCCTGGGCTTAGAGAGGGGCATCTGTTTAAATCCTCTCAACTTCAGACAGGCTTAGCTGCGCGCTCAAAACTTGGGGATGCACTTAAATGCTCTGCCTAACGAAGAGAGAATTAAGCAGCTGCTGAACTGCTTGGCTGAATTAGGATCTGAGGCGGCTTCTCCCCTTCCCCGAGTTAACGGCAGTCACCATTTATGATCTTTCTTTCACTTCCGTGGGGTCAAAACGAACAAGCCCTCACCGGGGTATCCGGGAGGGGATTCCCGGAGCGTCCCAGGCTTCTCTGACCGGCCCAGCTCCGGTTCTGCTCAGGGACAGTGTCACCTCCTGGCCCCCCCGTGCCCACTCCGGTGCCAGACACCCCTCAGGGGAGCCCCAGCCCTGCGAGAGGGTGCTGGGGGAGAGGAGTCGGGCACGCAGCTTTGTCTCCTGGGAAAGATCCATCGTTTGAGGACCACAGAATCCCAGACTGGGTCGGGTTGGAAGGACCTCAAAGCCCATCCAGTGCCACCCCCTGCCGTGGGCAGGGACACCTTCCACCAGCGCAGGTTGCTCACGAACAAGAAGACTGGGATGGTTTCCGAGAAGAAACCAGGACAGAAACGTGTCACCGAATCCCGCGGTTTGACCTGGGGAGAGCTGGAACATCCCCCGGAGCAGAGCGCCCAGAAGTGGCAACCACCGGCCCCCCCCCGACATCTGAGGGTGCAAATGCCCCCAGGAGGGGCAGGGGGGCATCTCCTCCTTCCCGCCCCGGGGCAGCTCCGCCGAGAGCGGGGGGAGGAGGAAAAGCGGGTTTGCTGCGGAGGGGTCGGCGCTTCCCCGGACCCGGAGGCTCCTTTGTGTGTGCTGGGATTTCTCCAGCAGGTGGAGATCTCAAAGCAGGGTTGTGCCGGAGGAGAACGCTTCCCAAAACAAAGCCAAACCGGCCGATTCTGGCAATTCCGGCAATAAAAAGTTTAAGGGAAGTGGCTCCGAGTAAAACACCCGGAGAAGGTGTTATTTTTCCAGCCGCTACCCGACCCTCCCTTCCACGGCGAGGCATCCGTACCTTTGCTGGTGGAGAGATACATTGTGTGCAGGAATTAATCTTCTTTCTTTCCCGGTTTTTTCCCTTCCATAGGGTGTAGTGGGCTAATGGAAGCATATAATTACCGTGTTAGTATTAGGGAGCAATATAGCCGCAATAAATTAAGACTGCTTTGCAATTAGAATGATGAACACAGCTGTGGAGACAAATGGCATATGTGCTAATTAAATAATTTGTCACTTGACTGTTAAGCAAACAATACAGGCTCTTTACATTACAAACTCCCATCTCTAGGATGGCGTGATGGCCCATTAACGGAGCGGGACGAACAGATTGCGGTGCCACGTTGGGCTGAGAGCGGCGGCAAACGCGGGCTGAGGGTGGAGTGGTAAAGAAATAAACAGCAGTTATGAAAATATCACCGACTTTTATGTTCAGGAGCGGCAGAATTCACGGAACCCCAGAATCCCAGGACACTTGGGGCTGGAAGGGACCTCTGGAGACCATCCAGTCCCACTCCCTGCCCAGGCAGGGTCACCTGGAGCAGGTGACACAGGAACATGTCCGGGTGGGTTTGGAATGTCTCCAGAAGGAGACTCCACAGCCTCCCCGGGCAGCTGTTCCAGGCTCTGCCACCCTCAGTGGAAAGAAGTTTTTTCTCATGTTGTGTTTTGGTTTCTGGCCATTGCTCCTCCCCCTGGCACTGGCACCACTGAGCAGAGTCTGGGACCGTGCTCTGACCCCGCTGGGAGACACTGGTGGGGACTGATGGATCCCCTGGGAGCCTTCCCTTCTCCAGACTGAGCAGGCCCAGCTCCCGCAGCCTCTGCTCAGCAGGGAGATGCTCCAGCCCCCTCAGCATCCTTGGGCCCTCCTGGACCCTCTGCAGTGGCTCCTTGTGTTCCCTGGACTGTGGAGCCCAGAACTGAACACAACACT
>NW_016690547.1:37515-39011 GCF_001604755.1 Lepidothrix coronata | reverse complement strand
AGTGTCCAAGGCCAGGTTGGACGGGGCTTGGAGCAACCTGGGCTGGTGGAAGGTGTCCCTGCCCATGGCAGGGGGTGGCACTGCATTCCAACCCAAACCATTCCCAGATTATATGACAAAGAGATGCAACAGTTTTACCTGTTTGTCCTGAGGTGGGATTTTGTTTTCCCACTATTTTAGGAACAGATAGAATAAATCAGCAAGATTTGCTTGTTCATTGTGTCTGCAGCACTTTGTGCCACTGAGCACATCCCATTTCCCACTCTGCCTGCAGGGATCTCCTTCTGCCAGGGAAGGTTCAACACTGAGATTTCTGGGCATAAAAGGTTCTTCCCCCAGAGGGTGGTGGGCATTGACCAGGCTCCCCAGGGCAGTGGGCACGGCCCCAAGGCTGCCAGAGCTCCAGGAGGGTTTGGACAACGCTCTGAGGGACAGGGGGGAGTGTTGGGGTGTCCTTGGCAGGGCAGGGTTTGGGCTGGGTGAGCCTTGGGGGTCCCTCCCAGCTCAGGATATTCCAGGATTCTGTGATTCTATGGCACAGGCACTGCTGCAGGAACGGTGTGAGCTGTGCTCATGCCAACCCCTCTGGGGAAGGAAATGAGTGGAAAGCAGAACTGAACAGGACCCACCCCACACCTGCAGGGTATTTTAACACTCACCCTGTGACCCAGCAGCAGAGCTGTGCCCCACCACAGGGCAGAGAGCGAGGAAAAGATGGGAAGCTGGGCTGTTTCTCAGATCCACGTTTCTCCAAAGGGGATTTTTGGCCCCTCTGTTGTTACCATCACTGGCTCCCCGAGAGGGGACCAGGAGTTAATCCTCTCAAACAGCCCTGGCCAGCCCCGGAGCCCAGGACATCAGCCAGGGCTGTGTGGCACTGGGAGAACAGGAGTTTGAAGGCCCTGGGGCCAGTTGTGTGAAGCCACCCCTGTGACAGCAGCAGCAGCAGAGGCTGAGCTGAGGTGCCAGGTCAGGCCTCAGCTCGTGAGGGGCAGGTCTGAGGTTTGAGGCTGTGCCACTCACTCAGAACAACAGGGCAGAGCTTCTCCCCAGCCCATGTTAATACTTTCTGCATCACTGACCACAGCTGGCCACTTTTCTAGCGGCATTAATTATCGGTTACATTCTTCCTTCTAATCACCAAGAGCTTGTCTGTGCAATTCCACCCCCTCTGCCTTCTGCAGCCACCTCGGGGGGTCACGTGGAGTCAGGGAGGTTTGGAGTGCCCAGCCCTGGAGGTGTCCCAGGAAGGCCTGGCCGTGGCACTCAGTGCTCTGGGCTGGGGGACAAGGTGGGGATGGGGCACAGGGGGGATCCATGGGCCGGGAGGGCTTTTCCAAACTGTGGGATTTGGGGATTCTGCGGGGGTGGGGGGGCTGTGGGAAGTCCTGGGTACATCCCATGGAGATGCTGATGGGCTGAAATCACTCAGGTGGAACAGTGGAGTAAAAGGAGGTTATTAGCAAAATTTCACTGAATCCCAAAATCACTGGGGC
>NW_016690547.1:32762-34158 GCF_001604755.1 Lepidothrix coronata | reverse complement strand
GCACAGCTGGAGGCCGTTCCCTCTCCTCCTGTCCCTTGTTCCCTGGCAGCAGAGCCCGACCCCCCCCCCCGGCCCCCCCCCCCCCCCCGGCTCCCCCCTCCTGTCAGGGGGTTTCCAGAATCCCAGCACTTTCCCCAAATTTCACTCCATTCCGAGGCTTAGCCATGGATCAGCTCACCGAGCTCTGGCAAACACCTTCAACCTGGAGTTCTTTGGGGACTCCAGAGAGGCTCCTTCTCCCCATGGAAACCACCCAGCACACTCAGGTGCCACCACAGTGACAGGATGATGGACAAAGAAAACCCTGCCACAGAGCAGAGGGACTTTGTGAGGAACAAGAGCAAAGGAAATTCAAATGCCACGTCTGGAAGACGGGGACAAACATATGCACAGTTCTTAGAGAGCGTGAATAAAGACAGAGCTGCAAGAGGGCGGTGCCAGAAGGTGACACCGGCCAGAGGCGGGAGCTGCACATTGTTTGCCGTGAGAGTCTTTAAGAACTCGCGTTCCTGGGGCGGTTAAAGCCCTCCCTCCTCAGGGCCGACCCTCTGCACCCCAGGCAGCTGGGGACATCCCTGTGGTCAGTGGCTGCTGCCACAGCCCTGCCGGGAGGTGACTCCGCCTGTCCCCTCCCTGCTGTGCCCTCACACCCTGCGAGGGGACAGACGGGGGGACTGAGCTCTCCTGTCTCGTCGGGCAGAGGAAACTTCCACACCATGATAGGGCTCGTCTCCTGTCCCTGGGGAGCCGAGTCCTGCCCCTGGCCGGGAGAGGGGACCGTCCCCCCGGAGAGCACAACCGTGGGGCCAGGGGGGCTCTCCCAAGGGTCCCCATCGCCATCTCATCACACATCCCCATCCCATCCCCACCCCATCCCCATCCCCATCCCCATTCCATCCCCACCCCATCCCATCCCATCCCATCCCATCCCATCCATCCCATCCCATCCATCCCATCCCATCCCATCCCATCCATCCCATCCCATCCCATCCATCCCATCCCATCCCATCCCATCCTATTCCATCCCATCCATCCCATCCCATCCATCCCATCCCATCCCATCCCATCCCTCACTCTCATCCCCCCGCGGGGGGAGGCCGAGCAGCACGGGGGGGACACGCGGGGTCCCACCCCTGTCCCACACGGGTGACAAACTGTCCCCGCTCGTCCCCCCGCGGTTTGATGGGCCCCGCGTTCCCCCTGCGGCGGGACACGGCGCTGCTCAGCCTGCAGAGAGCTTCTCCGGGGGAAATGCGGCTCCTCGGCCGGCCGGGCGTGGCCGGAGCAGCCCGTCTGCTGCGCTGTCCCTGTCCCTGTCCCTGTCCCTGCCCCTGTCCCTGTCCCTGTCCCTGCCCCTGTCCCTGTCCCTGTCCCTGCTCCTGCCCCTGTCGCTGTC
>NW_016690547.1:25323-32394 GCF_001604755.1 Lepidothrix coronata | reverse complement strand
CCCTGGGGTGGACATGGATCTGTGGGGGTACCTCAGCCCTGGGGTGGACATGGATCTGTGGGGGTACCTCAGCCCTGGGGTGGACATGGATCTGTGGGGGTACCTCAGCCCTGGGGTGGACACAGGTCCGGGGGGTACCTCAGCCCTGGGGTGGACACAGGTCTGTGGGGGTACCTCAGCCCTGGGGTGGACATGGATCTGTGGGGGTACCTCAGCCCTGGGGTGGACACAGGTCCGGGGGGTACGTGTGGGGCAGGTCCATCGGTACCAGCACAGGGTGTGCCCCCCACTGCAGCCCCACCAGCAGACCCTGCCCCTTGGCTCTGCGTGGGGCCGTGTGCTCCAGCTTCCCACTCGATCACATAAGGAGGGTTTTTTGGCAGTTGCAGGGAAATGAAGGTGAGCCAACCCAACATTTCATTCCTCAGAGGTCCTCAAGAGCAGCTCCCAGAGTTTTCCATGGCCAGGCTGGGGTTGAAGGCCACCCTTCCTCTGACCGGCCCAGGATGGTCCCCAGTGACAGCTCTGGTCCCCAGTGACAGCTCTGGTCACCTCTGAGCTCAGGTCTCTGGTCAGCACCAGGGCAGGATGTGCCCTTGCTGGTCCCACCACCCCGTCCAGCCCCACGGCAGACGTCCCTACACCACGAAATCACAGGATCACAGGATATGCTCAGTTGGAAGGGACCCCCAAGGACCATCCAGTCCAACCCTCAGCCCTGCACAGGCCCATCCCCAGGACTCACACCCTGTGGCCCAGAGGATCATCCAAACCCTCCTGGAGCTCTGGCAGCCTTGGGGCTGTGCCCACTGCCCTGGGGAGCCTGGGCAGTGCCCAACCAGCCTCTGGGGGAAGAACCTTTGGCTGAGATCCACCCTGAGCCTACCCTGGCACAGCTCCAGCCATTCCCTGGCTGCTGTCCCTGGTCCCCCCAGAGCAGAGCTCAGTCCCTACCCCTCCTCTGCCCCTGCCCAGGCAGTTGGAACTGCACTGAGGTCTCCCCTCAGCCTCCTCTGCTCCAGCTGAACACACCAAGTGCCCTCAGTGTCCTCACACGGCTTCAAACCAAGGCCCTGCCCCATCTCTGTGTCCCTCCTTTGGACACTCTCTGGTGGCTCAGCACCTCCCTCACCCTGCAGTGCCCAAACCTGCCCCCAGAGCAGAGTCCCTGTGCCTCCCTGCACGGGGAGCAGAGCAGAGTCCCTGTGCCTCCCTGCACAGCCCTGTCCCATCAGAGCAGAGCAGAGCAGAGTCCCTGTGCCTCCCTGCACGGCCCTGTCCCATCAGAGCAGAGCAGAGCAGAGTCCCTGTGCCTCCCTGCACGGCCCTGCCTCCCTCTGCCCTGCTCACACAAAGCTCCCTCAGAGCCCTGGCCCCGCACGGGCAGCTCGTGCGAGGGCAGCAGGACTGCCCATTAATGGAGAGCTCTCAGATGCTGCCAGGGCTCACGGGCCCAGGCGGGCACCCAACTGTCCCCACGGTGGACAGTGAGACAAGGCAAGGGCTCTCAATCAGTTTGGGGCCTTAAAAGCAGTGACTCACCAACAGACGACCATTTATTTTTATCGCTGGCCGATAATTCCGGTATTGTTCCCGGGGCATAAATGCCACAGTGTTCCGTGACAGTGGCCTTGTCCCCTTCACAAATGATTCCTATCAAATGAAGAAGATAAATCCCACAGCGAGTGTTTCTGGGGTTTGCAAAGTGTGAGGCAGCCCCAGAAGCCCCTGCTTAATGGAAGATGAGCCAAATTCTGGGCTCTTCCCTTCTCAGAGTCCCCACAAGTTTAACTTGAGGCATACCTGGGTTTTCTAAACACCTGTGAGCATAAAAACTGGCACCCTCCACATGTTCGCTGAGCTGGCACAGCCAGGATGGAACTGAATTCACGGGAATGGTCTCCCAGACCTGTAAAACAAGATAGGAGAAGGATTCATCCTCACACACCGAGCAAGGAGCCCCAGCCACACTTCCACGGGTTCTCCAACACTCTGCACTCAGAAAGGGCCTTGCCTTTGTGGGCACATGGGGCTGGGCACCCTCCAGCTGGTCCCAGCAGCTCTGGCAGGGGTTTTGGAGGAGAAAGTGGTCGGTGCTGCTCTTTGGGAAGTTGGCTGACACCTCTGCAAGGAGCCCCACCACGTCCAGAATGAAGGATTTAAGGGACAGAGCAAGAAGCCTGCTGAGCCAGGCTCCATTTCTGCTGATTTCACATCAAATGTGTTTTGGGTGCAGGGCAGTTTATTTACATGAGTTTCCATAATAAATTCTGGGCAACGCCAGTCCACCCAGCAGTGGGTGACCATGTGGCAGGTAGGACAGCCCTGGGGGGTGGCTGGAGGGAGGCAGATCAGGAGCTGGTGGGCTGCCTGGGATGTTTCCAGCAGCAGGAAGGGAAGGGAGGTTGTTGGGACCATCCAGGGCAGCGCGAGAATTCCAACCCCACCGAGACATCCATGGGAGGAGCAGCCCCCCAAAGGAGGATGGGAGAGCAGACGAGGCTGCAGGCTTTGTGCTGCTCACCCAGGGGCTGCCCCATCCATCCCTCTGACCCCGCTGGCCACAGCCCCAGGCCATGGAAGCCCCCCGGACACTCCTGGCACTGCCAACAGCCGCCCAAGGCCAACCTGGCGGATCCCGGGAAGCGCCGCCGCTTTTGGGAACCAGCAGATATGAAGGCCCCATTCTGTGGCAAACACTGATCCCCTGCATCTGCCAAACCCACCACGTTTCCTCCACCTCTCCCCAGCTCCCCTCCCCACTGGTAGGGACCCTGGTGGCTTTTTTCAATAGTTGTTTTCTTTCTGCTTAAGACAGCCCTGCTTCTCTGCGGGGAGAAAGGCCCCGTTTGTGGGGCGCAGCTGCATTTCAAAGGTACATTGTTGGGGAGTTATGAATTTGCATGCCTTTACTAATGTGTGGAAACAGGAGAATTCTTTTGCTTTTTAATCGAAATTGATGTTATTCCTCTGCCAGTGGTACCCGAGGAACTGTTTTGTTCCATTTCCTCTCCTTTCATGCAGCCCTATTTATGTTTAGATCTGGTTTGCTGCCACCAAGAATCATTGTCATTGCCACCAGTGTCTCAGGGCCGGCCAAGTCCAGCAGCTGTGTGTTTAATGCCTCCCCTCACTAAGGTTTATTTCCTTGACAACATGGGCTTGTTTGAAGCAACTTTCCTCCCTTTAAGAAGAAAGAAAGAAAAAGGCCTTTTCCAGTGTTTCTTTTTATTTTTTTCCTATTTCCCTCCCCTTTTTTTCCCCCCCTTTTTTCTTCTATCTTTTTTTCCAGCTTGCGGGCGGGAGCGAGAGTTTGGGGTGTGAATTCTGGGGCTACCCCCAGTTATTCCTGTGCCAGTCCCCACTTCCCCCCACCCAAAAAGCTCTCCCTGTGCCTCGCTGGCCCTCCACACTCAAAATGGAATACCTAGGTGGCCAAGCAGGACCCGCTGACCTCTATATCCTGTTCCTTTCTCCGCGCTTTGCTGCCAGTTTCCTCGATAAAAGGCGAGAGTGAGAGATAATTAACAAAAAACATGGCCCCCGGACAATGAAACAACTGGCCTTGGCCAGCCAGAAATTTATCCTGGTTTTCTAGGTGAACTTTCTCCCATCAATCTTTCCTTTAACCTCCGTGTTAGTGGAAGCAATAGGAACACCCCCTCCCCTCCCCCGAGCAAATGCTTTCTTTTGAGGGGGAACAAAACCCGGGATCAGCGAGGGCCGAGGTAAAATCTGGGTGGTATCGTGCCGCTCACAAAGCCCCCACTGTTCCCCGGGCCGGTGCTGGTGTTTTACAACAGGGGAGGGGAGAGGATGAATGGCCCGATGATGTGAAACAATCCTCCCGATTCAGGGCGACAAACCCATCCTCTGTTCCGCGGGAGGGGAACAAAAAGAAGGGGAGAGCGGGCAGGGAAGGAATTAAACCCAAACCGCTCCGTCGGAGAAAAACCTTCCCGGTCCCCAAAAGGTGCCAGGGGGAAGCTTTTGGGATATTGTCCCTCCGGCTTTTGGGTGCCGGGGCGGCTCCGGGGGTTGCCGGGGCAGGGCCGGGGGATGCTTTGTCCCGGGGAAAGGACAATGGGCCGTAAGTGGCGGCATCTCCGGGGCCGCCCCGCGCTCGCCCAGAACCCCCGGCAGGCGCGGGGAGGACGATTGGGGTCGGGACAATACGGACCCACTTCAGGTCCCCTCGAGAGGGTATTATGGCCAGGGAAAATATTTGTGCTCTGAAGATGACACTCTCCATGCCGTTAATGGCTCTCACCCCGCGCTGACAATCACACCCACCGCTCTCCTGGCAGTTGTCCGCCGGTCCCCGCTGAATGGGCCGGGCTCGGGGAAAGCATCCCCTTTTCTGCGGGCAGGACAATCCCATTGTGTTCACCTACTTGAGAAGAGGGAAAGGTGAATATGAGGGCATCGGGCATTGTAAATTACCAATAAAACACGCACTGAAAGAGCGCCCCTCCAATAAATTAGGAGTCTTTGCTCCCGTTGGGTCACGGCGTCGGGAAAGGCACTTTTGGGCTCCAGGAGGGACAATTTTATGCAGAAACTGATGCGGCTTGATCGCTTTTTTTCCCCCAACCCTTTTATTGCTTGCAAAAAAATTACTGTTTTCCTAAAAAAGCTGGACCAGTTTTAGGTTCCAGGCACTGGCAATATGGTGCAACAGTCCAACCAGATGCATTACACGGGCTGCTGACAACAGCAAAAAGGTGATGCCCTCATGTATTAAATGCTAAGAGCTACCAGAAGGGTTTTTCTAAAAGAGTTTCATGTTTTGCTATGCAGAGAGCAGTAAAAAGGCGAGCAAGAAGTTAAGCATTTCCAGAGAAATCATAGCCAGGCTGTTGACTTTCACTCTTCCCCAAGGACAAAAAAAAAGCCAAACCAAAGAAAACTCCTCTTTTCACGGGCAAGTCATTGTCTGGATTTTAAGTTGAGCATCTTTGGTACAAATCCCAGTTGATGAACACATAATAGCCACAATACACACAATATAAATACAAGGGCAAGACAAGGGCACCCCCTCCTAACAGCAACCACGTTTTTTTGTTATCACTCATATATGTGTTTACTTGGAAAGGCTCCAACAGTTTAGCAGAGCTTCTGGGGGGGTTTTGCTTGATCTTCATTTGGTTGGGTTGCCCAAGCCAGAGCAACTTTTTGAGAAGACTATCCCTCCTCCTGCTCTGCAGCCCAGAAAATCCCTCTTTCAGAACGAACCATTTGCCAAAATGGTGGCTGATGGTTTGAGTTCCTTCTCAGGAATAAACACCCACCCAGGGGGTCTCAGATTTCCCCTCTAAAGCAGAACTTCCTCCAGGGAAGAGCCATCCCTGGAGGGGATAGTGAAGAACATGTTTTTTCTGCTTGGAGCCCCAGCAGAAAAGCAGTCCAGCTTTTATTCCTTAAGGTTGGCAGGCACGGAGCAGAGAGGGAAGCCAAAGGAATTCGTGGTGGCAGCAGCAGCACTGCTGGCACTCGATGCACTGAGGAAACTCCTGGTATTTCCAATAAAACACTGCCTACTGCAGCCCAAATATGTAACTGTGACAATGCCATTGTCCTGCTCTGAAATTTGGCCAACGTCCAGTGAAGCCAACAGAGCAATTTTATCCTTTACAGTGTGATGGTGACACATGAGCAGCTTTCGGAAAAGGGATGTATTCCATTCAGGGCTGGATTTGCCTGAACTCTTGCCAGTTGCCCACAGATGATATTCAGAGAATCCCGGAATGGTTTGGGTGGGAGGGACCTCAAAGCCCATCCAGTGCCACCCCCTGCCATGGGCAGGGACACCTTCCACCAGCCCAGGGTGCTCCAAGGCTCGTCCAGCCTGGCCTGGGACACTCCAGGGATGGGAAGGAGATGACAGGGCTGTGACAGGAGGGGCTGGAGACACAGAGCCCTCCGAGGCAGAGGGGGTTTGATGATTGCACCGGCTGCTCCCGTTAACCCACAGTGAGTTGGTGTTTGTGCCCCTGGCCAACATCCCTCCAACCTGGAGCGGGCACTCTGCCATCACAACAGATGGGCCTGAGCAATTGCAGCTGAGAGACTGTGCATGTCCATCAAAGCTGCTTGTCTGGGGAGCCCTTCCCAGCCTGGGAACACGGGGCTATGATGTGGTGTCCAGGCACACAACACCAGCAGCTCTGCAGCTCACCTGCCTGGCAGTGACCATGGGCTGCCAGTCCTTCTCTCCTCTCTTATCCCTGCTGCCCCACAGCAGGGAATTCCAGCAGTGCAGGGGTGCAGTCCTGCCCACAGCCACTGCCAGGGTCCCTGTGCCTGGAGCTGTGTGGCCTCCTGGGGACAAGGGAAATGACAACCCCCAGAAAGGGGGAAGCCTTCAGCCCTCCTGGCACCTCATCACATCCCCCCCAAAGGTCTGGCACCAAACACCACCCAGGCCAAGGCAGAGGACGTGGGAGTGGAGAGCAGAGCAAGGTCTTCAGTCTCACCAGAGGACAACAGGACTCGACCCTGAGACACTGCCCTGGGGAGGGAAGGTGGGGCAGGGGGGGTTAAAACCCCTGCATCACAACAAGCCTCTCACTTGCACGTGTCAGAGCAGTGTGGGCACCTCCTGCAAGCTGCCCCTGCCCTGTCCAGGCAGGACCTGGAGCTGCTGGGCTTGGGAACAGCCAGGTGAGCTGTGCCTGACACTCACAGATTTGCTCCTCAAGCTGCTCTAAGCAAATATTATCACTTCCTAAGTTTTCCTCTTTTTGTGGTCAAACTTGCAACACGTGCACAGGTTTTAGCACCTTGATCTGCTCCACTGCTGGCAAGAAGATATGGAGCAGAGTGGTGGATGTGCCTTCCAGGAGCAAACATTGATACCAGAGGGACATTTGCTGTCCTCAGGTGCCTTTAGTGGCCAGGTGAGAAGGTGCCCTGTGCTCTCTACAACTCCCTGACAGGAGGTTGTGCCGAGGTGGGACTTGGTTTCTTCTCCAGACAACAAGTGACAGGACAAGGGGAAACAGCCTCAATGTTCAGGTTGGACAGGAGGAGGAATTTCCTGCTGGAAAGGGTGGTGAGGCCTTGGCAGGG
>NW_016690547.1:19183-22144 GCF_001604755.1 Lepidothrix coronata | reverse complement strand
CCTCCTGCTGCTCCAGCCCCTTCCCAGCTCCGTTCCCTTCCCTGCACATGCTCCAGCCCCTCCCTGTGTCCCTTCCACGAGGGGCCAGAACTGGACACAGCATTTGAGGTGTGTCCAGAGCTGCTTCCCATGGGAACAGGGGCCACCCTGGCACAGCCAGACGGGTCCAGGAGCTGCCCCAGCTCACGTGGTACCACCCAAGGCACCCAAACCCCAAGGGTGGCTCCTCTCCTCGAGGCCATGAGCAGCTGAGTGAAGCTGGACTGGCCAGGTAGGACAGAGGTTTCCTTTTGCTTTAGGATTCAGCCTCCACGATGCCCCCCAGGACTCTCTGGAACTGGGAATGGAACCATTTATCGGGTTGTAGCTGAACACACAGCTCCCGAGGGGAGGGCACAACATCCCAGGGCTGCTGATTGGATTGAAGACTCAGAACCTGATCCTTCATCCCCACACTGGCAGCACAACAGAGATTACCTCTCAGTATTCCTTTCCCAGTTCCTGAAAGCCTCAGGTTCACATCTGGCTGCAATCTCTGCTGCAGATGCCCAGTTCAGATCCCCATCCCGAGTATCCCAGAGGCTGCTCCAGTGCAGGAGCTGCCAGGGATCCGTGGGAACGCCGGGAAGGGCTGTCTGGTGGCACAGGGGACACCTGGCAGTGCCCACCTGAGGGGCACACCCAGCCCTCTCCCACCTCTTCCTTGGCTGGTTTCATCAGGTCTCATTTTCCCCTCCAAAGCTCTGGGAAGTCTCAAAGCCCCCAGTGTGGACACGGCTCTGGAGTCACCAAAGAGGTCAGAGGAGTCGTTGTCTCATCCCTCCTGCCAAAAGCTGCGGGGGCAGCTCGTGGCTTGGCTGACGGGGAACACCCGAATTTTGGCCGGTGCCAGCCCCCCGTCCGACAGACAAACCGTGCCGGGCGGGAGGGGCGGCGGCGATTCCCACCTCCGAGCAGAATTTGAAAATTGAAAGTAGCATCTATTCAGTCCCTCCAAGCCGTTTCAAAGGACTTGTAAGGCTCCGGTTGCCATTGTGCCGCCGGTAATTCTGTGTCACAACTAATTACCGCCTAATAGCCGTTGTGGGGACAAAGTCCCGGCTCTAAAAGAGAAGTCTATTTCGTCTCGCATTCACGCCTAATCTGACCCTGAATAGCAGAGATTACATGAGGTAATACAGCAGTTATTTCTACCTGCTGTAGTTCATAAGCTCCATCTCCAGCTGAGGCAGAAACCCCCTCCCCCTTTACAAAGATTATTTGTCATTAAAATGCTCAGTAGCTTTCTTTCTGCCTTTTTTTTTTTTTTTTTTTTTTTTTTTTTTTAAATCTGGATGTTGCCTACACTTTCAGAAAGGTTTTTGAAGGAAGATTAGCAGGATTAGGAAAGGTTCACATATGTTCAGCTTCACTATTGGTATTCAAGACATCACAACTTCGGCACCACCCAGGAAGCCCAAGAAAACCGAGAGCAGAGGCAGAGAGGCAGAAAGAAAGAGGCCTCCTGGCCGGAGAGAGCCAAGAGCTCTCCAGCAAGGAAAAGAGGCGAGTCAGAGCCGGGCCCCGGGGCTGCCCAGAAATCCCTCCCCTGCAGGGAAACAGGGCTGGATTTCTGCAGGGCTGAGGTGGAGGAAAGGAGGCTGGAAATGGGGGGGAAGGAGGTCATCGAGGCAACCAGCAATGAGCCATGTCCCGGCTGTCAGACCCCAAAATGATACTCCCACACTTTGCATCTTCTGAGAAAATGCGATTTTTATGGATTCAAATGTATTTGTACAGGCCAACACCTGTCCAGTGAAAACACATGGGGATCTTGTCTCAGGTTAATTTTTGTCTGTGTTATAAACAGCTAAGCAAGGTTGAAATCCATGTAACCCATGCTCTGAACATGGGGAATTTTCTGAGGCCTGGAGAACAGTTTATGTGGCCATTGTGAATTTTCTCCCTTTTCAGGCAGCAACTTTTCTCCTCGTTTTGGACTTTCCAAAAAAAACCCAAGTCATCCTCGACACTTTTTCTCTTACTCTGCCCCTTCTTTCTCACCAACACCCTCACACCTCCTCCTTGCCCCATGAACTGCTTGTTCCTGATGCAGCATCACTGCTCTCCTCCACTCCTTATCCCTGGGAACACACCCTGCCTGCTGCTCCCTCCTTCAGCCCCTTCCCTCTCCCAAGGACTCTCCCACTAAATGATCCTGAAACAGGTTGCCCAGAGAAGCTGTGGCTGCCCCTGGATCCCTGGAAGTGTTCCAGGCCAGGTTGGATGGGGCTTGGAGCAACCTGGGCTGGTGGAAGGTGTCCCTGCCCATGGCAGGGGTGGTACTGGATGAGCTTTGAGGTCCCTCCCAGCCCAAACCAGTCTGGGATTCTGGGATGATTCTGGGATGACTCTGTGATTCCTTCCCAAGCTTTTCCCTCACAAGTCACTCAGCCTGTGACTCCTGTTCCTCCCTGTTCCCTGTAGTTCAGGCTCCTTCCAGAGCCCTCCTGGTTTCCCTTCCAGCCCCCAGCTCCGTGCCAGGGCCTGGCAGCTCACACGAGAGGTGGCCACGAGTGTCAGAGCCTGAGCCACAAACCCTCCCGGCTCCTCGGGGAGCTTCACCCTCTGAGGGGCTCTGGAGGGTGCCCGGCTCAGGCAGAGCACTCCAGGGCCTCGCTCACATCCCAGAGGGATTCCCGGGGGAGGCTCCGTGGGGGCTGCTGAACAATCCACGCTGTTTAAGGCATTTCTGTTGTCACTCGTGAATATTTTCTTCAAGAGCTTCCAGAGCAACGCGTGCTTTGAATCGCTGTGCCTCGACCCAGGGAGCCTGGGAGCACAGGGGGATGGGACAGGGATGGGAGAGGGACAGGGATGGGAATGGGACAGGGATGGGAGCGGGTCAGGATGGGAGCGGATCAGAGATGGGAGGGGGTCAGAGATGGGAGGGGGTCAGAGATGGGAGGGGGTCAGAGATGG
>NW_016690547.1:15542-16950 GCF_001604755.1 Lepidothrix coronata | reverse complement strand
CAGCCCAGGGTGCTCCAAGCCCCGTCCAACCTGTCCTGGGACACTTCCAGGGATCCAGGGGCAGCCACAGCTTCTCTGTGGCTCTTCTCTTATGTCTGGAAGAAATTCTTTATTTTTACTGTGAGGGCCCTGGCACGGGTTGCCCAGAGAAGCTGTGATTCCATGATTCTCTGGGCACTTTCCCATGTCATGTTTGGCCGTTTGGGAGCAACCCCCTGACCCTCTCCCAGCCAAACGTCTCAGGGATGGAGGTGACAAATCTGAACCAGGAGCTAAAAAGCAGTGATTGCCTGGGAAGCCCAGCAAAGCTGGGACGAGTCGATGAGAGACATATGGTTCCAGCACTCCCTAAAAATATAATTGCTATCTTCAGGTGGCCACACACCCTCTCCTTCTAATGAGTAAGATATTTAAAGACCTGAACTGTTTATGTGACATTTCAATAAATAATGCGGAGATTTGACAACATTTCCATATTCCTCCTTTAATGTCTGAATGTCTCTGACTTAATCCCAGTTCCTTGGCATTTATTACTGTTTGTTACACTAACAAGTGAGATTATGAGAATTCTAATGAAGGCTTCCAGTGAAAAACTCTGTGATTAAAATGCCATAATAACAGTTGCATGCATTTATGTGCCTGATTATCATAATCTATTTAGCACAAGTAAACATACAAACAGAAGGAGAAAAGCGAGCCCACTGACACTCCAGCGAAAGGAGAATTGGAAATGAGGGAGAAACAATGTAAATATGTAAATGTCTTTGTGTATTCTTTTTTATCTTTTTTTCTCATCCTTGCTTTGCCCCCCCCCGCCCCCCCGGTTGCTAATGAGACATCTCTGGTTCGTCACATGTGGTCCCTCTTTGCGTGGCCGAGCGCAGGTTCTGGGCCATCTGCTGGGGCCCCCGTGCCGAACAAAGGCACCCCGAGAGCGGGGGGACGCTCGGCACAACCTTTGACACGCCGGGGCCGGGCGGGGCCGGGCGGAGCCGCCCTTTGATGTGCTCCTGCCCCACGCCCGGCTCAGCTGCGCTCCAGCCCCTGGGAGGCACCGGCCCCCCGAAACTCCAAAAAACCGGGGGGAAATCCCGACACGTCGCCGGTACAGACTTCTGCAACGCCGCTTTTTTAGCCTTTTTTTTTTTCCACGTTGAAGAACAGATCAGCTGAGAACCTGCAGGGAGGGACCGTCCTGCTCTGCTCCTGCTGGGGCGGCCTCACCTCGAGTGCCGGGGGCAGTTTGGGGCACCAAAATAGGAGAAAGTTCTAAAGCTCCCGGAGAGCACCCAAAGGAGGGACAGGGGGATGGGGAAGGGTCTGGAGGGGCCACACCAGAAGGGACTGAGGGCACTTGGCTGGGTCAGCTGGAGCAGAGCAGCCCCAGGGCAGAGCTCAGCGGGGGCTG
>NW_016690547.1:10797-12948 GCF_001604755.1 Lepidothrix coronata | reverse complement strand
TCCATCCCTTGTCCCCAGTCCCTCTCCAGCTCTCCTGGAGCCCCTTTAGGCCCTGCAAGGGTCTCCCTGGATCCTTCTCCAGGCTGAACAAGCCCAAGTGAGTCCCCGTTGATCTCTGGGTGTGATTGTTTGAGTGACTCTGTGCTGGGGAGCAGGGACAGCTGAGCCTCAGAGCTGTGAGACACAGAACCCAGCCGGGGTTTTGAACAGCAATCTAATTATTTTGTTGTTGATGACAGCAGGATCACAAGTGTCCAAAGTTTATAAATAAAGAGGTTTTTTCCCTGCTAGATGAGAACAGGAGATGGGCTATTTCCTGCGTATTTTCAATCCTGCAAATATCACAAACATCAGCTCTGGTGTTTCTGAGACTTCCCTCTGGGTGACTCCTGTGAAGATGAGAAGCTTTTCCAGTCTCTGATTGAATGGGAAGACATGCTGAGTTTTTGGCAAAGAGCATGTGTCTCCAACCTTTCCATGGAACAAGTGTGAACAAAAACAAACCCAGCCCTGGAAAAGAGGAGAACCCCAAGGGAATAACAACGAGTGCACTGCTCAATGAACTCGAGTCCCTTTACTTGGAGATCACAGGTATCAAATGTGTTAATTGGGCAGGTGCAATGACACCAAACCCCACAGGCTGGGCTTCACTCGGGAGGCCAGACAACAACAAAATAGATTTGTATCCGATTGAGATACAACCAGAAAGAAATTAATACGAAGAAAAAACCAAGGGAAACGGGCCCAACCTGAACCCTCCAGAAGTTGTTCTCTGCCCTGAGACTCCTCTCACACCTTTAAGCAGCTGGCAAAGAGCTTGCAGGCAATGCCCAGCCCTCATGTCCCGTGTCAGGGGCTGAGCTTTGTGGTCCAGGGGTGTTTGGGGGGGCAGCGGTGACCCCCAAGGGCTCCCCCAAGATCCCACTCTTAACCGAGCAGTTCGGAAGGCTCCGGAGCTGCAGAGCCGGGTTGGAGCTCGCAGCCCTGCCAACAGATGGGCGGCAGACAGCGCCGGGATCGGGCCCGCTGCTCTCCGAGGCAGCGCCAAAACCGGTTTGAGCTGCCGGGAGCTGCAGTCACACACCGGCTCCTGGGCTCGGGATGCCTCGGATTCCTCACAGAGGCCGGGGCGGCTTCAGTGTGGCTCCGTGTATCCCTTGGACTTGGAGGGAATACGGGCAATAACCCCCCCGAACAATAACCTAATGACATTCCGAGTGATTTTCAACATGAAAGCAATAGTCTGGTTTTTATTAAGTTATCACTTCATCATGTTCCCTGATTGCCTTCATTCATGCCTTAGTTGTCTACAGGCGCTATTAAAAAAAAATAATACATATTCATAGCTGAGAAAATGGGCTCTGCTCCACATTTTAGTGTCAAAATCAAGTTCGGGTGAAGGGCTCCTCTGGGACCTCTCCGGGGCCGCTTCCCGGGATGCGCCAGCGAGCGGCAGTTTGAAAACGGAGCCTTCCCGAGCCCGGGGAGGAGGGGGGATGTGCGACATTTAATTTGTCATCTCACGGCAGAGATCACCCCCTCCTTCCTTGCACCCCCGGCAGGACCGCAGAGCAGCTCGGCCTCGCTGCCTCCGCCCGGACCGGCCCGGCCCCCTGCGGGAACCCCGCGGGCTGCGGGACCGACAGACCCCGGTCCAGACAGACGGACGGGGAGCACCAAGGCCATCGCTCGTTCCGTTAGGGACACAGATCTTCCCTCTGGAGGGTGGAGGGGAAAAAAGGAAAAAAAACAAAAAGAAAACGGGGGAAAAAAAAAACAACAAACACAACAAACCAAAACAGT
Organism: Lepidothrix coronata; assembly: GCF_001604755.1. Taxonomy (NCBI): domain Eukaryota; kingdom Metazoa; phylum Chordata; class Aves; order Passeriformes; family Pipridae; genus Lepidothrix; species Lepidothrix coronata. The sequence continues at coordinate 11,145 of NW_016690547.1, read as the reverse complement.
AAAAACAAACAAAAAACCAAAACAAACCAACAAAAAACCCACAAACAAACAAAAAAAGAAAATTAAAAGGAAAATTAGATAATGGAAAGGAGAAAAGGAGAAAGAGAAGGAAAAGGAAAAGGAAAAGGAAAAGGAAAAGGAAAAGGAAAAGGAAAAGGAAAAGGAAAAGGAAAAAGGAAAGAGAGGAAAACAGAACGAGGTGAAGAAGGAGAAGAAAGAGAAGGGAAAGAGAAAGGAAAAAAAGGTATAGGAAAGAAAAAAAAAAGAAAAAAGGAAAAGGAAAAGGAAAAGGAAAAGGAAAAGGAAAAGGAAAAGGAAAAGGAAAAGGAAAAGGAAAAGGAAAAGGAA
>NW_016690547.1:6625-8672 GCF_001604755.1 Lepidothrix coronata | reverse complement strand
AGAAGTGCCCCCCCGGCGAGGGGAGGGCGGGCAGCGCGGCCCGTGCCGCCGCTGGAGCCGCTCTCCGGCCCCGCGGACCGGGCTCCCCGACGGGGCGGGCGGGCGGCGGGGCCGCGGCGAGTCTGGGCGGGCGCTGACGCGGGGCCGCCCGCGGGCTCTCTCCCCTCCCCGCAGGCAGAGCCCGGTGCGCGCCGCCGCCCCGCCCGCCGGGCCATGGACTCGGACGCCAGCCTGGTCTCCAGCCGCCCGTCCTCCCCGGAGCCCGATGACCTCTTCCTCACGGCCAGGAATAAAGGCAGCGGCGGGGGCTTCACGGGCGGCACCGTGTCCAGCTCCACGCAGAGCGACTCCCCGCCGGAGCTGAGCGCGGAGCTGCGCAGCGCCATGAGCGCTGCGGGCGTGGTGGTGGTGGACAAGCTGGGCTTCAAGTCCTCGTCGTCGTCCTCCTCCTCGTCCTCCTCTTCCTCCTCCAAGAAGGACAAGAAGCAGATGACGGAGCCGGAGCTGCAGCAGCTGCGGCTGAAGATCAACAGCCGGGAGCGCAAGCGGATGCACGACCTGAACATCGCCATGGACGGGCTGCGGGAGGTGATGCCCTACGCCCACGGCCCGTCGGTGCGCAAGCTCTCCAAGATCGCCACGCTCCTGCTGGCGCGCAACTACATCCTCATGCTCACCAACTCCCTGGAGGAGATGAAGCGCCTGGTCAGCGAGATCTACGGCGGGCACCACGCCGGCTTCCACCCCGCCGCCTGCCCCGGCGGAATGGGCGCCCACTCCGCCCCTCTGCCCGGCCACCCGGCCCACCCGGCCTCGCACCCCGTGCACCACCCCATCCTGCCCCCCGCCGCCGTCTCCAGCGCCTCCCTACCCGGCTCCGGGCTCTCGGCCGTCAGCTCCATCCGGCCCCCGCACGGGCTCCTCAAGTCGCCCTCGGCCGCCGCCGCCGCCCCGCTGGGCAGCGGCTTCCAGCACTGGGGGGGGATGCCGTGCCCCTGCAGCATGTGCCAGGTGTCGGCCCCGCCGCACCACCACGTCTCCGGCATGGGCACGGCCAGCCTGCCCAGATTAGCCACCGACACCAAATGAGCCCCTCGGCGGGGCCGCCCCGCCGCGCCCGCGCCGCCCCGGCACCCCCAGGACCTACAAACGCTCCCCCCGGAGGCGGCGGGTCCCCCCCGCTCCGCTCCCGGGGCCGGCGGGGGGGCGGCGGGAGGGGACGGAGCCCGGCCCGGGTCTGCCCCGCTCCCCGACCGGCGGGGAAAACCACCCCGGCACGAGCGAAGCCCCACGCGTCTTCTCGCTTTTTAATTCTCCGCCGCCGCCGCCGCCTTCGCCAGGAGGGGAGGGCGGTCCCTGGGCTCCCGCGGACGGAGGAACCAAAACTGCAGAGGGGCTTTCGCTCGTTTGTTTGTTCGCTCGTTCGTTCCCTCCCCTCTCCCGGGTTCGTTTCTACACGTAGAGCCTTTGGAACCGTTCCTGAGTCACATTCCTCCCCGGAAAGCCCATCTCCGGGGCACCCGGCGCTGGCCGGAGCCAGCGGGGCTCCGGCTGGAAGTGTCGCCGGGAAAGTCAGTTTATTCCCGCTTTCCCCGCTCCCCCTCCCGCCGGTTTGGTTTTGTTTTTTTTTTTCTCTTGTCGGTTTTCTTTCCGGTTCGGGATTTGTAAATATACCGATAACGACGCGAGTCCGCTCTGCCTGAGCTTTCCGTCCGTGCACTTGTCCTGTGTCAGCCTCATGAGTGAAAAAGGGGTCGTTCTGCCTTGATTTCGTTGGTTTGGGTTCTTGGGGTTCGTTGGGTTGTTTTTCCTTTAAGCGTATAACACGTTTGGTTTGGTTTTTTTTCCGTTCCTGCCACCTTTAACAAACTTTCAACTCTTTAATGCTCTTTCTGTGTAGGAACTGTCACCCTGTCCGTGTTGCAATACTGAGAACTTGGGCTTGTTTCTGAAATAACAACTTTTCTTATCGCTGCCCCTCGCAGAGATTTTATCATCTGTTTATTTTTGTAAAAAAAAAAAAAAAAAGAAAAAGAAAAAAAAGTTG
>NW_016690547.1:0-2727 GCF_001604755.1 Lepidothrix coronata | reverse complement strand
CCTGGGATGCACAACCCTGGGAGGCACAGCCCTGGGATGCACAGCCCTGGGATGCACAACCCTGGGATGCACAGCCCTGGGATGCACAACCCTGGCATGCACAGCCCTGGGATGCACAGCCCTGGGATGCACAACCCTGGGATGCACAGCCCTGGGATGCACAACCCTGGCATGCACAACCCTGGCATGCACAACCCTGGGATGCACAACCCTGGCATGCACAGCCCTGGGATGCACAACCCTGGGATGCACAACCCTGGGATGCACAGCCCTGGGATGCACAACCCTGGCATGCACAACCCTGGCATGCACAACCCTGGGATGCACAGCCCTGGCATGCACAACCCTGGGATGCTGTTTTACCCTGGTTGGAAAACGGGGCTGGTTTTTACACTTCCAGGGGTGAAAGACTGAAGTCCCACGTCCTGTGTGAGCCATCCCCTGGAGGATGGTCCACAGGGCACCAGTGTGACAGGAGCCAAACCGCCTCTGGTGGTGCCAGCAGCTCTCACTCGGTGTTGCAAACCAGTTCTTGCAGCAGAGCTCTGGTTTTTCTGTGCTGGAGTGGTGGTTCCCCTCGGGTGGGACAGGCACCTCCCAGCCTGTGACTCAGCATCACCCAGGTTGTTCCTGAATGCTCAGGCACAGCCGAGGGCCAGATTTACAGAAGAGTTACTACAGAATCCCAGAACAGCTGGGGCTGGAAGGGACCTCTGGAGATCCCCCAGTCCAACCCCCTGCCCAGGCAGGGTCACCTGGAGCAGGAGACACAGGAATGTGTCCAGAGAAAAACTTCCCAGCCTCCCTGGGCAGATGTTCCAGTGCTCTGCCACCTCCATGGCAAGAAGTTCTTCCTTGTGTTGAGGTGGAACTTGTTGTGTTTTAGTTTCTGGCCATTGCTCCTCATCCTGTCACTGGCACCACCAAGCAGAGTCTGGCACCATCCCTTTCCCACCAGGATCTCTGCAAACACTCAGCATCCAAACCCCAGCCCTGAAAACCTCGTTGCCCACGTAGGGGTTGAGATGGGAAGGGAGATTTTCCCAAAGCCTGGCTCCAGTCCCTTCCCAAACTTCCAGGCAGGCAGGTGGGGGTTCAAAGCAATCCCTGGGCACAGGCTGCCACCTCTCTGGGCTTCACAGCATCCCCCCAACTGAATTTTCAATGTAATAATATTTAAATGTTTCTCCTAAAAATTAAGGGGAGACAGTAACTCTAATGATGGCAGCAGGGACATGAGCCTGTGTCAGCTCCACCTCTGCAAAAGGCCAGGAAGTATTTAAGTCCATCCTGGTTTGTTGTTAGAACACCCCAAGTTTGCTCCATTAGAAAGAATCCAGCCTAAAATAATGGATGGACAAGGAAACTGCAGTATTACATTGAAAACTTTTTTTAGTGGACAAATGGAACACATCTAAAAACCTCTCTCAAGGGAGTGAGGTCTGAATACTTAAAAAAAATAGAAGTATTGTAATTGCCCAATTTTTAAACCTGTAAAGACATGGGGGTTACATTATCAGGCAATCCAAAGTATAAATACCTTCCACACCAGAATATAAAGACAAACTCTCTTCAGTACCAGAAGTGAGGAGAATCTTCCACGAAATTTCATGAAGTCTTCATAAGACTAAGTTATAATTATGGTAAGTTATTATCCTAGGTTATGATGAGGAAAAAAGGGGGCTCATTAAGAAAAAGTATATAAAAATGTCTTGGCACTTCTGCCTGGAAAAGCATTGTCTCGTAAAATTTATTAGAATAAGGAGAATCTTTAGCAAATCATTCATTCAAGACCTATTTCTTGACAAGAAAATAAGCACATGAATGCCAGTCCCAGTCAACACATCAGAGATAAACTGGTTACAAATATGGATCATTAATTGATGGCAGTAATGTTTTATTCATCCTGAAAACCGGGAGCTCAGGCTGAGCTTTAGCCAGCACCAGGAAAACACTCCCGTTTTTCAAAAACCTCTCCAAAGTGCCGGACACGGGGGGATTTTTGGGGTGTCCCATGCAGGGCTGGGAGGAGGATTCCATGGTCCCTGTGGGTCCCTCCCAGCCCAGGACATTCCAGGGTTCTGTGACTCCACTGGCTGGTTCAGCCTCCCAAAGGCCAAACCTACCCCGTGGCTCTTCCCCTAAAAGATGGATGTAAATGCAAAAGAGTGTTTCCCTTTCCCATTCATCCCCATTCTTGGGATTAGCTTTAGAAGTTTTGTTCTGCCATTTATCTTCACTTGTTGGAGATGTCTTGACAAACTCCTGAGAATTAATTTCCCATCAGCTTTTTGCCCGCTCTCCTTGAACTGGCAGGTCAGATCTCCCCATATGCATTAGAAGGGGTTATCTGGATGGGCCACCCCGATCCATTGTCCCCTGTCCTGCCTGGCCCTGGCCCAGCAGGGCACCAGTGTCATGCACATGGGGAGAGCATGGGGGGATCCGAGTCCTCTGCTCATCCCCTGCCTGTCATCAATCATTGCATCCCGCTGCCAAAGCCCACACAATCGGGCCAGGCCCAGGCACGGGGTGTTCCCTGCGAGTCAGGAGCGTGCCTTTTACTTTAATATATTCCCAATGTTGATCCTATTAGCGGGAAAAATCAATCAATCACTGTCAGCAAACATCCCCAGCCTGCAGATTGATCACAGTGTCAGGATTGTTGGAGGATCCTGCAGATGCAGAAGGCATTTGTTAAATGCTATTTTCAGAAAGACATATACA
>NW_016690546.1:224393-234896 GCF_001604755.1 Lepidothrix coronata | reverse complement strand
AAAAACCCAACCCAAACCCACCAATCTAAAATGTTCCTAATTTCAGAAAAATCTCAATTTAAAGGCCAGTTAGTTGTAAATCTGTTCATTCACTAGTATGAGTTGATGTGCCTTGTGTGTTCAAGCAGTTTCAAAGCAGAAAGCACAGATATTTCACTTACTGAGTGAGTCCCTTCTGGAAGTGAATGACCTGGTAGACTTGGTGCACTAAATGATTGCACTGAATAAAGTTAACCCTTTACGCTGTCAGAGGAGTTTAGCGTGAGTAACTGCCAACCAAGGTGCTCCCCAGGCACAGACACATAAACCCAGGAGGCAGTGGGGATCTTCTGCAGGAAGGATTAAGAAGAAAAGCAGATTTATGCCTGTGGGTAGGGGCATGAAAACCCTGCCCATACTAGAGCAAATGTTGTCACTTTATTTTTCACTGTTGCAATGCAGTTTGGGGGAACTGATAAATGACTTCTGTGACTGAAGGCCTTGTTATATAGCCTTGTGCTGGTGCTGCTCAGAGATGGGTCATCCACAGGTGTAAGTTGTTCCTGGACTGGCACTGAGTGTGGCACTGACAGTGGCAGTGGGGGTGGCAGAGCCCAGCCAGCAGGGTGAATTCAGCCCCAGGGTTTCACATCACAGCTTGAAATCCAAGTTACCTCGTCTTCTGTCTCCTTGTGGTAGCTCCTTCAGGAGAGTTACCCTGGACTTACAGCATCCCAGAATGGTTTGGGTGGGGAGGGACCTCAAAGCTCAGCTCGTCCCACCATGGGCAGGGACACCTTCCACTAGCCCAGGTTGCTCCAAGCCCTGTCCAGCCTGGCCTTGGACACTTCCAGGGCTGGGGGAACCACAGCTTCTCTGGGCAACCTGTGCCAGGGCCTCCCCACCCTGACAGCAGGAATTCCTTCCCAATCTCCCATCTGTCCCTGCCCTCTGGCACTGGGAAGCCATTCCCTGTGTCCTGACCCTCCATCCCTTGTCCCCAGTCCCTCTCCAGCTCCCCTGGAGCCCCTTCAGGCCCTGCCAGGGGCTCTCAGCTCTCCCTGGATCCTTCTCTTCTCCAGGGGAACCCCCCCAGCTCTCCCAGCCTGGCTCCAGAGCAGAGGGGCTCCAGCCCTGGCAGCATCTCTGTGGCTTTCTCTGGACTTGTTCCAACAGGTTTGAATATTATGAATTATAGAATCACAAAACAATTCAGGCTGGAGAGACCTTTGCAAGCCACCTATTCCAATCCACAGTTCAAAGCAGAATTAACTTCCCAGCTTGATTGTGTTTTTCAGGAACTTGTCCAACCAGTCTTTGAATGTCCCCAGGGCTGGAGATTTCACAAGTTCCACGGGCAGCCTTCAGTGCTTAACTACCCCCACTAGGAAAATATTTTACATGTCTAGTCAGAATTTCCCCTGCTGCATGTTGTGACCACAGATTCTCATCTTTTTTTTTAAATTTTATCTCCTGTGCCTTGGGAATAATTGTATATTCCCTAAAACCACCCCCTCAGTAGCTGAAGAGAGTGGTGTATAACCCTTCACCTTCCCTTTTCCAGGCAAACATGTTCCTCTCACTGCAGTGAGAGCAAACCCAAGGAAACCAGTGAGATATCACTGATTCTATGCAAGGCAAGGTTTGTGGTGAAACAGTGAGAATTTGAGGAGAGGAACATCCTTTAGGTCACACAGAGTAGTGAGTAGAACAGAACAGTAACATCAATGCTTACCCAAGTCCTTGCTCTAGAGCACTGTTTTATATTTTGGCTGCAAAAATCCTTCAAGCACATAGGGCTGTCCCCAGATGTGTATTTCAAACTATTGTTTGGAGGGCAAGGAGTTGTGGGCATAAAGATTCTTGGTTTGGAAGTTGCAACCATCCTCCTCATCAAAGGGAAACCTGAGAGAGAATCCTAACTTTTTTCTAGTGATGTTGATAGCACTTGAAAGTCAAGAGCAGTAAGGGGAAAGGTCCCCTATCCCCTCATTTACAGAGCACTGAGGGATAGACTGGAGCTGACTCACTGTGTAAACATGAGCAATTTCTTCTATTTGCAGTGAGATGCTTTGAAATCCTCGTGTACAAATATTTGCAAGAAAACGACTCGAAATTTCTACTTTAAGCAAAGTAAACAATCTTTTCAAGTGCCCTTGGTTTACCCAGCTGACAGACAGCGTAGCACAGACGACCCATTCTGGCAAGTGCTGTGTGAAAGGGCCTGGAGCTGGGCCAGGTCTGCTCACTTCAGGGAAAGCAAACACTTGAGCTTGTCTTTGTTTTACTCCATTAAATCTTTCAAATGTCAAACGGCTCGTTAGCCGGGGTGGCACTGTAACTGCAGGGCCGGGAAGGAGTGCTGGGGGGTGGCCGTGTGGGAGGCTGCTGTTGTCCAAAGGATGGGTTAACCTTGAGCTGGGGATTTCAGTCCTGTGCTGGCCTCCTCTCCCTCTTCCCTGGGTTCATGTAACATGCTGGTGCTATGCCCAGGAGGAGCATTAGAGGACTGGTTGTTTCTCCCAAACAACCCAAACCCAGAAGTGCAGGGCAGAAACTCCATTCATAGGCAAGTGCAGCTTTTCCTGCCTCTCCTGTCCACGGGTGAAACAGTGTTGGTGATTAAGGTGATGCTGGTGGGGGCTGTGTCTGTAGGGCAGCAGGGCTGCACTCCCAGCACATGGTGCTGTGCAGGGATCTCACACAGAGCTTGTGAACCTCATCTGAGACCCCCCAGGAGACTCCAAGGAGGGGGATTTATGGCTGGCTCTGAAGGAGTAACCTTCACCCTTAATAAATAGAGATTTTTTTTTTTTTTATTCCCTGTTATCCTTGCTTTTCTTGAGAGAATTGTGGTTTAGTGTGTGCTGATAAAGATTTGGTCTTGCTTTTACAGCTGTCTCATTTCTGCTCAAGCATCCCCCTCAGAATAATATTTATTGCAGAGCTTTTTTTGTTCAGGAACCAGTCTGTGGAAAACCAAATGGAATACATATATATTTTAAGGGAAATGCATAAAGTCATAGATAATTTATTTTCTTTCTTGAAATGTTGCCTTCTTGATCAGTGATATCTCAAGGAGGAGCAGGATAACTGCTGCTATTTTAAGCATCTGTGGTTTCAAAGTTTAACTCCAGTACAAAATTATTGCATCTACTTTCTTCTGAGAGCATGACAGAAGTGTACAGATGGGCAGGGTGGAGAGCAAATAATAACAAATGGTGGGAGTTACAACATCAAATACAGACAGGGAGAGATAGTGAAATTCCCAAAGATTTGAGTGGAGCTGAGAATGTTGTAAGTAGCTGCAGGCTAGAGCAGCTCCAGCTGAGAATTCCTCCTGCCTGGCTTCTGGAGCTCAGTCCTGCACCCAGGGGCACCTGTGGGGAAGGAGCAGAACTGCACCAGGTTGTTGTGGGCTCCAGCAGCCAGTGCTGAGAACCCAGTCCCTCCTGTAGCTGGTGGTGAGCCCAAGTCCCTCCAGTGGCCGGTGCCACAGGTCCCTCCAGCCCTGTTCTGCCTCGAGGAGCTGGCACCCAGACCCCTCACACCAGTCCCCCCAGCAGCTGACACTGTCCTTGCAGGACAGAGAAGGGACAGGGAGTGAGATCATGAGATCAGAGGGAGAGTTAAGACCCCTAAACATTAATAAGAAGAGGACAACCCGTGGTGGTCAGGGGCAGGCTCAGGCACTGCCTGGCAGTGTTTGACAGGTGACAGGCCCTCCTCCTTCCTTTGCTCCTCTGTGATTCCATTCCCTGCATGTCCCTTCATCAGTCTGCAGAGTTCCCCAGCTTCCCCCAGACGTCCTGTCCCAGGGGCTCCATGCTGGCCTGTCCATCGGCATGGTGAAGGTTGGCTCTTGCCCAGCCTGTCTCTCTGCCCAGTGTGTTCATAACCTCCCCCCTTCTTACTCTGTTTGATGAGGTCCTTGATCAAACAAGGGCACAAACACCCTCACCTTCCACATTCCCTCATAGAATCCATCATGGAGCGAAATCAAGCAGCTCTTCCCTGGGTTCACTGTTGCTGTTAGAACTTCCTAGGAACGTGGTTTTTGCCTGTACCATCTGTAACAACCCTGTGCATGGCTCAGGTGCCACCAGCTGTGGTCACACCTGGGTTGGGGATCAGACTGGGAGTCCCACGGTGGTCTCGTCTGTCCCTCCTGTTGTGGTGACACTGATCTCTTCTTGGCTGACCCCAAGTGCAAGAGGGGCTCCAAGAGCACGGAGCTGCATCTTCTGCTGCAGGATGTGACCTGCCATCCCCTGTCATGTGAGAGCTGAGGCCCAGGCCAGCTGTGCCCATGTGATGTGATGTGAGGGTCAGGGAATGAGGGTGCTGCCCTGGCTTCTGTTCCATGGCTTCAGAACAGGAAATGAAACTCAGTATTAACCCTACATTATTAAATAACTCAATTTATTAAATTGGGTATTTTAACCCCCCTAAATCATTCGGTAAATAATTAAATATTAAAATATTACTTTTCTCTTACACTGTAGCACACTTAAAGTTGTTTATCGAGAACCCTCAAGTGAATTGAAAGTTCCCCAATCTTTTCCCTCCTGACTTCATTCTCTGTTCCCCGCAGAGCCGCCGCCCGTGATCCACGTCCCCCACAACGTGTCGGTGTTGCCCGGGGCCGGGGCCATCCTGACGTGCCTGGTGCTGAGCCCCGGGCGGTACAACCTCAGCTGGGCCGGGGGGGACGAGCCGGGCCGGCTGCGGCTGCTGCCCAACCTGTCCCTGGAGCTGCGGCCGGCCCGGCCCGGGGACAGCGGGCCCTACACCTGCACCGCCGCCAACGAGGGCGGCTCCGCCTCGGCCACCGTGTTCCTGAGCGTCCAAGGTACTGGGGCTGTGGGACAGACTGACCGGGGGGCTGTGGGACAGGCTGTGGGACAGACTGACCGGGGGCTCTGGGACAGCCTGACCGGGGGGGCTGTGGGACAGCCTGACCGGGGGCTGCGGCTGCACCGGCCCTGCGAGTGTCCAAGGCCAGGCTGGACGGGGCTTGGAGCAGCCTGGGCTGGTGGAAGGTGTCCCTGCCCATCCCTGGATGAGCTTTAAGGTCCCTTCCAACCCAAACCATTGCAGGATTCCATGAAAAATGTCAAANCGTGGGGGGGTCAAGATGGTCCTGAGGGGGTCAGGATGGGGGTCCTGGGGGTGGTTCAGGATGATGTTCCTGCTCCTTTAGTGTGCTGGGGGGGTTCCAGGATGACACTCCAGTCCATTCAGCCGCTCCTGCCCATCCCAAACATTTCTTTCCCTCTCGTTCCCCCTCTGTCCCAGTTCCCCTCCACAGGCTGCCCAGGCCATGGAGAAGTTCGGGATGAGCTTCGGGGGCGGCCCCAGCAGGAAGGACCTGCTGGACACCATCGAGGCGCAGAAGCAGCAGCTGCTGCGGTACCAGGCGCGGCTCAAGGATGTGGTGCTGGCCTACAAGAGCCTGCTCAAGGAGAAGGAGGCGCTGGAGGCCAGCCTGAAGGTGCTCTCTGTGTCCCACGAGGGCCATCTCCCAGCGCCCGGCCCTGGGGAGCCCCTGGATGACCAGAGCTCCGAGCACAGCGAGGACAGTGCGGGCACAGCCGCCAGCGCCGACACCGCGGCCAGCGGGGCCAGCAGGGACACGGCGGCCAGCGGGGCCAGCAGGGACACGGTGGCCAGTGGGGCCAGTGTGAGCAGCACCACGGGGGACGGCGCGAGCGGCAGCACCGGGGACACCGCGGGCGGCGTGAGCTGCGCCGGGGCGGACGCGGGGCCCGAGGAGGACAGACCCGCGGCCCACAGGGCCGAGGAGCCTCCCGGCCCCGAGGGGGACCTCGGCGAGTCCGAGCGGAGGCTCCTGCAGCTGAAGGCCCAGCTGGCCACCCTGACGGGCGCGCTGGCCACGGTGACGCAGGAGAAGTCGCGCATGGAGGCCTCGTACCAGGCGGACAAGCGGCAGATGCGGCAGGAGCTGGAGGAGGCGGCGCGGCGGGCGCGGGCCGAGGCGGAGCGGCTGGCGCTGGAGCTGGGGGGGCTGCGGGAGCAGCTGGCCGAGACCAAGGCCCGGCTGATCACGCAGCAGCACGAGCGGGCGCGCGAGCAGGGCGACCACGCCGAGATGCTGCGGGAGCTGCAGGAGCTGCTGCGCGCGGAGCGGGAGCTGCGCCGGGACGCGGAGCTGCGGCTGGAGCAGGGCCGGGACGCGCCCGCCGGCAGGGCCGGGGCGCCCGAGCGGGCGCAGGGGCACGAGCAGCACGTGCGGCAGCTGAGCCAGGAGCTGGAGGAGCTCAAGAGGGAGCTGCAGGGGGTGCGGGAGGAGAACAGCAAGGCCGACCCCCGCATCCAGCAGCTCCAGGAGGAGATGGCCGGGCTCAAGAACCACTTCCAGGTGCAGCTGGTGCAGGAGATGAAGAAGGTGAGTCCTGGCTGGGAATGGGGGGCGTGTCCAGGGATTCAGGAAGGGTTTGGGGCTGGAGGAGCCAAATTCCCCCTCCCAGTCCATCAGAGTCCAAAGACCTTAGAGTCCCTTCCAGGGCCTAAAGAGGCTCCAGGACAGCTGGAGAGAGACTTGGGACAAGGCATGGAGGGACAGGGCTGTGAGGGTGGTGGGGCCCTGGCCCAGGCTGCCCAGACCATCTATGACTGCCCCTGGATCCCTGGAAGTGTCCTATGCCAGGTTGGATGGAGCTTGGAGCAAGCTGGTCTGGTGGAAGGTGGATGGGAGTAGTGGATCTAGTGGCAGGGGATGGGAATAGAGGATCCTGAAGGTCCTTTCCCACCCAAATTGTTCCATGATTCCAAATACGCAAATCCCCGAGAAGCCAAGGCCGGGAGGTGTCTCCTGCAGGATTCCCGGGGAAGGGGAGGCCCCGCAGTGGTTTGGGGTGGGGCAGAGCAGAGCTGAGCACCCCGTGCCCCCCGTGCTGCCCTGACCCTGCCCCGTCCGTGCCCCCAGACCGCCCAGGCCGAGGAGCAGCTCCGGCACCGCGCACAGATGGAGGAGCGGCGCGTGGCCGACCTGGAGGCTCAGGTGTCCCAGGCGTCCGAGCTGCTGGGCACCTACGAGAAGGCCAAGCAGAAGGACCAGCAGGTCATCCAGAAGCTCAAGGACCGCATCGTGCAGCTGGACCTGGAGAACAAGACCTTGGCCATCGCCGCCTCCAGCCGGGCCCCGGGGGACATCCACGGCGAGGAGGCCAACCTGGACGTGAACGTGCTCAAGGACAAGATGGAGAAGCTGAAGAAGCTCCTGCAGGCGGCCACCGGGAAGAGCCAGGCGGACGTGGAGGAGCCGTGCGAGCCGGAGCTGCCCAGGGGCTCCGGGGACGGCGAGAAGGCCACGGCCGGGTACTACCAGCAGGAGCTGAGGCAGCTGAAGGAGGAGTTCGAGCGCTACAAGGTGAGGGCCCAGCTGGTCCTGAAGAACAAGTCCAGCAAGGACATCAACCTGGCCAAGGAGCTGGAGGAGGCCCAGGAGCAGCTGGGGGAGCTCAAGGAGAAGTACGTGGCGCTCCAGCTGGCCTCGGACGACGCGGAGCGGCGGCACCGGCAGGACGTGGAGGCCAAGAGGCAGGAGCTGTCCCAGCTGCAGCAGCGGCACCGGCAGGAGCTGGAGAGGTGCCAGCTGGAGTACCGGGAGCGGGCGCTGCGCCTGGAGGAGGAGATGCACAAGCAGCGGGACCGGGCGCTGGCCGTGCTGGCCGAGAAGGACCAGGAGCTGGAGCGCCTGCGGGCCCTGGCGCTGCCCCACGCGCTGCCCCACGCGCTCCAGGCCTCCCAGAGCTCCCCGGACGTCCCTCGCGGCGACTCCCCCGGCCACGGCTCCTCCGAGGTTCTCCCCCAGGGCCTCCCCCTGCCCTCGGGCTCCGAGCCCACGTTGTTCCTGTACGCGGAGCAGCTGGCGCGCAAGGAGGTGGAGGTGTCGGCGCTGCGCAAGCACCGGCACGGCCTGGAGGTGCAGCTGCACCAGCTCAGGGAGAAGGCCCTGGCCGAGCAGGAGAGGCACCGCGAGGAGGTGGCGGCGCTGCAGGGCGAGATCCAGAAGAACTCCCGGGACAGGAGCAGGGAAGGAGCCAACCTGGAGTACCTGAAGAACGTGGTGTACCGGTTCCTGACGCTGCCCGACGCGCGGGGCCGGCAGCAGACGCTCACGGCCATCCTCACCATCCTGCACTTCAGCCCCGAGGAGAAGGAGGACGTCGCCAGGCGCTCGGCCCAGGGCAGCTGGTGGCTCCACGGGAAGAGATGAGGGGGCAGCTCTTACTCCCTTGTCCGTGAGAACATCCTGGTGATCGACCAAAACCACTTTGCTCGTGGTGAAACCTCCTCCCGACCGTGCCCGGAGCTCCCGGTCACAATTTGGGCTTGAACCGGTGTTTTTAGCACCAATTTGCAGTGGAATTGTGCCAACTCTTCCAGCCCTGGTGTGGGAATTTGCTCTGAGTTGGGACTTGGTTTAAAACCCCTGGAACTGAGGATCCTGATGCTTTTTTAAAGAGGGGTTTAGAATGATCCCAACCTGTCAGGCGTGGGTTAGGGTGGAACTCACTTGGATCTTCAAACTCCAGCCGGGCTCGTGACTCAGAAGATTAAAAGGAGGGTGGGAAGCACTTTAGATGGAGCTAAAATAGCACCAGACCATGAGAGGCTCAAAGGATGAGGTTTAATGCAGAAAATCTTGAGCGTTTTCTCCAACGTTTCTTCTCCAGAGCCAATTTAACAGTGGCTGCAGCCCCAGGCCCCTCCCATGGCTCAGGTGTGCTCTCCCTCCTGCCCAGGGATCCTCGGGAATTCTCAGTGATTCCAGGATGGAGAAAGGCTCTCCTGGATGTTGAAGTGGAACCTGTGGTGGTGCCAGGCATGATTCCCCACCCCAAGGTGCCACGTGAGCAGGAATTGGAGCTGCCTGACCCTGTTTGGGAGCAGGAAGCAGAGGAAAGGCTGCCCTGCCCTGCTCCTCGTTTTTGGCAGTTCCAGGGAAGTTTTGCTGCTGTGCAGTGCTGGTTTTGGAAGGAAGGCCCCGTTCCTGCTGGGATGGAGCAGTGGGGGGCAGGGGGTGGCAGGTCCGGGCAGTGCCTGCAGGGACCTGGAGGTTCTTCCCTAATTTCCATGGGAACTGGTGAAAGAAGGAAGCCAGGACATCCTGAAACCCGCTCCCTGAGCCCCAGGAGGGATGTTTTGCTGGTGGGCCTGGAACAGGCTCTTCCCAGCTCTGCTCTGATGGAGCACAGGCCGAACATCCCTGTGGTGTTGTTTTTCTGCCCCTTGTTTGGAGTTAAACCTTGGCTACTAAAGCTCAGCTTCCCCGGCCCAGAGTACAGGGATGAGTCTGGATTAACACCCCCGGGTGGGCCTGGAGTTAAAAGCAGGTCGGGGGAGCAGCTCCTGGTGCTGCCCTGCCCGGGGGGGCCTTGGGAAGGGCAGCAAACTCCAATTCCATGGCAGGATCCTGCCCTGCCCTTGGGGCTGGAGCTCTGGGAGCTGCAGGAGCAGCAGTGTGGAGGAGGGATGTGCTGTGTCCCCTCACAGCTCAGGGAAGGGCCTGGATGTTCCCTGTCCCTGGGCTGGGAAAGGAGGGGCTGCCATGTCCCCAGGGGGACAGACTGGGGGTCTCCCATGTCCCCAGCCCATCCCAGGGGACCCCCCAGTGGCCTGGGACAGGGATCTTGGGGTGCTGCAGCCACCCTGGTGCTTCCAGGGGGAGGGACCCTGGGGTGCAACACCCCTCCTTGCCTCCTTAGCTGTCCTGGTCCTGCCAGCAGCCAAATCCCCTGGATTCCACTGCCACTAACTCAGCCCTTGGTGCCAATTTCTCCTCAAAAGAGTCCTCAGGGAAAACGTGCCCTGGGCAGAACCTGTCCCTGCTGGGAGGGATCCAGGTGCTGCTGGGATGGAGGGAACTGGATGGGAAAGGGACAGTTTGTCCCAGGAGTGTTTGGAACGCTTCCCAAGGGTGCAAGTGTTGGCTCAGCCAGGGAAGAGCCTGGACCCTGCTCCCAGTTTGGAAAGGTTGAATTAAGTGGTGCCTCTGGAATAACAGGGCTGGCTCCAGCTCTCACCCTGGAGCCATTCCCACAACACCAGAGGGAGATGGTGCCTCCTGCTTTGGCTTTGCTGCTCGGGCTGAGGGGATGATCCCTGTTCTCCCTCTGCCTCGTGCTCTCCTGGAGGATGAAGAGACCTGGAATGGATCCCAGGTGTGGTGGGGATCAATGTGGGATCCAGCTGGGAGGAGAGGAACAAGGTGGGATCCATCTGGGAGACAGGGATCAGTGTGGGGTCCCAGATGGGAGCGGGGGAACAAGGTGGGATCCAGTCGGGAGCACAGAGATCCACTGCCCAGGGATCCCCTGATCCCTCCGTACCTGATGGAGGAGAACAAGGAAGCAGCTGCCCAGGAGCACATCCAGGAGCTGCCAAACGAGTCCCCTGTGTCACTGTCACCCTCCTCAGCTCTCCTGCTGCAGTTCTTCCCCTGCCCCCTCCAGCCCCTCTCCCTCCTCCTCCTCCTCCTCCTCCTCCTCCTCCTCC
>NW_016690546.1:218927-224114 GCF_001604755.1 Lepidothrix coronata | reverse complement strand
TCCTCCTCCTCCTCCTCCCTCCCTCAGACCTTCCCTCCCATCCCTCCCTCCCTCTTCCCTCTCTTCCTTCAGCCAATATCCCTGAAATAAAGGTAAATCCCCGTTGGAGGCAGGACTCTGGTGGCTGTTGGTGTTGGGCTTGGAGATCAGAACATCCTTGGGTTTAAAATTGTAACAAGATTAATAAATGCCTTCATTTCCCGAGGTCCCTGTGAGTGTGGGAATGGGAATGCTTCATTCCTGCACCATCAGTGCTGGATCTGTGCTGGGAGAAGATGCAGAGGAGCCTGGCACTGAGAATCCCAGGAAGGTTTGGGTGGGAAGGGACCTTAAAGCCCATCCAGTCCCACCCTGCCATGGGCAGGGACACCTTCCACCAGCCCAGGTTGCTCCAAGCCCCGTCCAACCTGGAATGGGACACTTCCAGGGATCCAGGGGCAGCCACAGCTTCTCTGGGCAACCTGGGCCAGGACCTCCCCACCCTCCCAGCCAGGAATTCCTTCCCAATATCCCATCTAACCCTGCCCTCTGGCACTGGGAAGCCATTCCCTGTGTCCTGTTCCTCCAGGCCTTGTCCCCAGTCCCTCTCCAGCTCTCCTGGAGCCCCTTCAGGCCCTGCCAGGGGCTCTCAGCTCTCCCTGGAGCCTTCTCTTCTCCAGGGGAACCCCCCCAGCTCTCCCAGCCTGGCTCCAGAGCAGAGGGGCTCCAGCCCTGGGAGCAGCTCCGGGACCTCCTCTGGACTCTCTCCAGCAGGACAAGGAGCTCTCGGTGCTGTTCCCTCTCTCCCCACATGCCCAGGGGTGTCCATGTGCTCTCCTGGGCTCCCCAGCCGAGGTGCTGATCCCTCCCTGCTCCCAGGGCTGGGATGATCCACCTGCACCTCGGGGAAGCTCCTCCTGCCCCGGCTGGGCAGGTTCCTCCGGCTGGGCCGTGTCCGGGTGCCCACAGAGGGTGTGGAGCGAGCCCGGGCAGCGGCAGCGGAGCCACTCCAGCGCCAGCGCTCCCGGCAGCCGCTCCATCCCGGGCTGTGCCCGGCGCAGGCGGAGCCGGGAAGGCTCCAGGCTCCCACCCCCGGCCATGGCCAACGCAGAGGAGCAGCCGTGGGCTCTCTCGGATACCCAGGTAAATCCACGTGCGTGCGGGAAACCCTCTGGAGACCTGGGAATGGCGCTGCCGAACGCTGCAGTTCCCGTTCCAACAAATCCCGGCTCACGGGGTCCCCCCACACCGGAGCTGGGGCGGCGCTGGGACCGGCAAAGGGGTCCCGGCCCCCCAGGCAGGGCTCGTGCTGGGCCGGAGCGGCTCTTCCCAGGCTCCTGCCCGGCTGTCCCGGTGACTCAGCCCCGGGATCCGTCCGGCCCCGGCGGTCGCTCCGGTTCCTCGGCGGCAGCTCCAGCAGCGCCGTCTGGGAGCCGCTCCCGGCGTGGCCCCGGGCGGGACGCGGCTTCTTGGCGCTCCCCAGCCCCGGGCGAGGGAGTCCGGGATGCTGAGGAGGAAAACTGAGGAGGATGGAGCAGGGAAACCCCCCGCGCGGCCGCCGCCGAGGGGCTGGGGAGGGACCGGCCCCGACCCCTCCGCTGCCCCCTCAGCCCTGCCACGGCCTCTCCGGACGAGCACCTTTCCCGGTGTTTTTGGATGCCCGAGGGAGCGAGTCCGGCCGTGCCGCGGGGCTCCACATCCCCCCGAGCCGTGGGCCGGCCGAGGCTCCCGGGGTGGCCCCGCTCCGGGACTCCCGAGCCCGCGCTCCCCGCGTGTCTCTCCCAGGTCCTGGTGCTGATGGGAATCTCCCTCCCGGCCGCGCTGCTCAGGTGGGTCCTGGCCCCGCTCCCGGGGCTGGAACTGGGGCTTGGCAGCAGCTCTGCCAGGACATTTGTCACCAGCCCCGACTTTTCCAGCCTCCTGGGCAGCGGATCCGTCCTCGCTGTCGCCTCCCGGCAGCGGCGGTGCTGCCACATCCAGGTGAGTGTCACCGGCTCCTGAGCATCCAGGTAAGTGCCGCCGGCAGTGCTGCCACTCCCAGGTGAGTGCCACCACGTTCCAGGGGCGCAGGGATGGGCCTGACCGCAGCTAAGCCCGAGGCAAAGCCGGGCCAGCCCTGGGATAAAGCCGCGGGAGGTGCGGGATGTCCAGCGCTCGCTCCAGCCCCCCGGGAGCAGCCGGTGCCAGCCCGCGGGGGGCCGTGGGAGCTCGGGGGGCTCTGCCATCCGAGCTAACGCCGTGCCCCCTCCCCAGCTGCGGCCCCTGGCCCTGCTGGCCCTGGCGGATTTCCTGGGCGCTGCTGCCCTGCTGGGCACGGCCACGCTGCAGCTGCTGCCGGCCCCGCTCTCCGTGCCCGCCTACGCCGCCTGTCCCTACGGGCGGATGCTGGTCACGGTAAGGGGGCACCGGGACCCCCCTGGGCCGCCGGGAGCGGCCGAGCCCCGTCTGCGAGCTGGGATGGACGGACGGGGGGCCCGGGCGGTCAGTGCTGCCGGCCCCGAGAGGCCACCGGCCAGAGAGGCCACGGGGTCCCTCCGCGGGTGCAGGAGGAGGGAAGGGGCTGGAGGGGTGGTGTGGGGTTGGGCTGCAGGGCACGGGGAGGGAAGGGGCTACTGGGGCATCGGGGTGCAGAGGGAAGGTACCCTGGGGGCGCTGGGCACAGCAGGACCGACCCCCTCTCCTTGTCCCTCTCCCTTTCTTCTCCCAGACCTTCTACTCGGTCTCGTTCCTCATGGTCGTTGTCTACGCCTACGAGTCCTATCGCACCGTCCTTGGCGGCAGAGCCCGGCCCGCGGCAGCGCTGCAGGTCCGTGACCCCGCCCGGGTGAGCCGGGCATCGCCCTGCCCTCACACAGCCCTGCCAGGACCTGGGCATCGCCCTGCCCTCACACAGCCCTGCCAGGACCTGGGCATTGCTCTGCCCACACATGGCCCTGCCAGGACCCGAGGGGCAGCGGGGGGATCCAGGACAGCCCCATTCCCTGGGGCATTGGTGGTTCCCCTCATCCCGGTGGGAGCGGGGCTGGATCCTCGGCTGCTGCCGCTCGTGCAGCCCCGGCTCAGGGCAGGATCCTCCCGCAGGAGCGGAGCCGGTGCCTGGAGAGCGCGTGGCAGGGAATTCCCTACATCCTGGCCTGGTAGGTGCCCCTCTCGATCCCCCCCGGCTGTCCCAGGACAGCCCAGGACATCCCGGGACGCTCCCCCCTCTCCCCTAGGCTGGTGCCGGCTCTGACGCTCCTGGGGCAGCTCCTCGCCCGCGGCACCCCCGGCACCGACATCGCGCCCGTGGTGCCCTGGAAAGGGAACGGCTCCCACGGCACCTTCGGGCTGTACTGCTCCAGGTCCGGGCACGGGGGCACCCCCTCCCTGCCCCCCACGGGACACTGCCGGGGGTGGAGGCGTTGGGGTGGGGGATTTGGGGATGGGGGATTTTGGTGTTGGGGGGGATTTGGGGATGGGGGATTTTGGTGTTGGGGGGGATTTGGGGATGGGGGATTTGGGGTTGAGGTGGGGGATTTGGGTTTGGGGTATTTAGGTTTGGGGGCGGGGATTTGGGATTGGGACATTTTGGGTTGGGGGTGGGGGATTTGTGGTTGGGGATTTGTGGTGGGGGTAATTTGGGTTGCAGTGGGGGATTTGGGGTTGGGGATTTGGGGATGGGGTGGGGGATTTGGGGACCGGCAGCAGCATCCTCCATCCTTCTTGCAGCTGCCTGCTGCTCATCCACCCTGCCCAGGACATTTGCTACCAGGTGAGCACTGTCAGGTGCCCGTCCCTGCCCCCCGGAGCTGCCCACCCACCCTGCCGGGGCGGGGGCTCTGGGGACCGCAGGATCCACCCGGGCAGGTGCTCCAAAGGGCCGGGACGGGGGGGGCCCGTTCCAGCAGAGGCTCAGGGGCAGCTCCGGCAGCTCCCGGGCCGTGGGGTCGCGGCACAGCTCGGGGCAGGGCTGGCACAGCTCGGGGCAGGGTTGGCACAGCTCGGGGCAGGGCTGGCACAGCTCGGGGCAGGGCTGGCACAGCTCGGGGCAGGGCTGGCACAGCTCGGGGCAGGGTTGGCACAGCTCGGGGCAGAGCTGGCACAGCTCGGGGCAGAGCTGGCACAGCTCGGGGCAGGGCTGCCCCGGCCCCACGGAGTTCCCGTTGCCTCACAGTACCTCGGTGAGAACGACGCGGAGCTGGCGGGGAAAATCATCTTCCTCCTGTACCTGCTGCTGGTGCTCGGCTGCTGCACGGTGAGGGCGCGGGGCAGGGGCGGGTTTGGGGTCCGGGACGGCCCCGCTGACCCCCCGGGCCCCTGCCCAGCTCCTGTACCGCCGGGTGAGGCTCCGCTGCCGCGGGACCGTCGCGGTGCCTTTGCTGCCCCTGGAGAGGGACGCGGGCTTTGGGGGCGGGAGCGGCCGCAGCGTCAGCAAAGCCTCCCGCTGCTTCCAGCTGGTTTTCCTGCTCTGCTGGACACCAGGCAAGTCCGGGGGGGTGTCCCAGGGCCCCCTCAGCCCCGCAGGGTCACGGTGGGGGTGTCCCACCGAAGACTGTCCTTTTGTCTCCCACCCACAGCCTTCCTCCTCACCCTCCTCTCCTTCACCAGCATCAAACCCGCCTCGGTCCTTGTCCTCTACGTTGCTGCAGTGAGTAAAACCCCATTTCCAGGGCTCCCGAGCCGGACTTTTGTCCCCACCCAATGTGGCAGTGGTGCTGGGCCCCACAGGGTCAGGGGCTGTGACAGGGCTTGGGGACAGCCTGGACCCCACTGACTGCAGGGTGAGGACACAGCCCTGGCCCAGCCTGGCTCTTCCCACCGGGTTGGGGGTCGGGGTTTCGCCCTTTGGCTCTTCCCAGGGGTTTGATGTGGTTTAATTAACCACATCATGAGGAGAGACACCTCCCCATGTCCCTGTGTCACCCGTCCCTGTGTCACCCGGCCCGGGCTGGTCCTGGGGTCTGCAGGGACAGGGAATGGCAGCACTGGCCTTGCCCTCTCCCTCTCTCCCCCAGGCCCTGAGCGTGTCCCTGCAGGGCTTCCTGCACAGTTTGGTCTATGGCTGGATGAGGGAGAACTTCCGTCGGGAGGTGCTGGGCAGGAGCCCCCCCCTGCAGCCCCCCCGGGGCCTCCAGGCTTTCTATGACGAGTCCCTGGGGGCTGTTCCCTGAGCTCCCACCTCCAGTCCCTGGGGGCTGTTCCCTGAGCTCCCACCTCCAGTCCCTGGGG
>NW_016690546.1:210374-217962 GCF_001604755.1 Lepidothrix coronata | reverse complement strand
GTGGAAGGTGTCCCTGCCCATGGCAGGGTGGGACTGGATGGGCTTTAAGGTCCCTTCCCACCCAAACCAGTGTGGGATTCCATGATAATGAGTTTGCAGGAGATGGGGTTTGGGAGAAATGCAAAACTAAAAATACATCATTGAGAGGGATAATGCCAGGAGGAGGAGATTTGGGCTGCTGAGGAACAGCCACAGGATGATGATGGAGGCCCCATTCCTGGAGGGATTTCAGAGCCCTGTGGATGTGGCACTTGGGGACATGGGTCAGTGGTGGCCTTGGCAGTGCTGGGGTAGGGCTGGACTCCCTGGGCTCAGGGGATTTTCCAACCCAAATGATTCCATGATTCCCTGCCCCGGGAAGGGCAGAGGGACACACACCAGGCCGGGTGCTGTGAACCAGGAGTGACCAAACCCCACAGCAGGGACAGCCCATCCCAAACCAAATAAACTCTGGAGACTCCAAACCAGGACCCAGCTTGGCTTCAGGTTTGGTTTTTTTTAAACTAATATTTTCTACTTTACAGAGTGTTTGGGGCCAGCAGGGCCCCCAGAGCTGTGCACGGACACACACGGACTATGTACAGAATATACACCGTCCCTAAGGATACTGTACAGAATTCCAGGCTCCAGGGAGGGCAGAGGCACTGGGAGGCCCAGGGGGCTCCTGCTGCTCCGTGCCTGGCTCCAGAGGGGGAATGCAGGAGTTCAGCCACCTCTGAGCCCCCCACACCTCCCCAGCCCCGAGAAGGGGCAGAGCGATGGAAACGGTGCAGGTTCCACTGGGAGCACTGGGAATGCCACGGCTCTGGGCAGGATCCATCCTGCCACCTGCAAAGGTGCCCGGTTCAACCACAGCAGGCTTCTGACAGGACAAGGCTGCCAGATCCCTCCTAACCCCTTTTTTTAGGCAAAAATTTCAGCCCTGGCCAGACACCCGGACGGGGAAATACAGACATGGAGCAGCAAAGGCCTTGGGCTCACAGAGGATCCATTCCCAGGGCAGGAAGGGGATTCCAGGCAGGGGGAGCTGCCTCTGAAGGCAGGAGCAGAGGAGCAGGGCCCAATCCTGTGCATTCCTCTTGGCATGGGCTGTAGGAATCAGATTTTCCAACAGGTTTTCTCGGGAAGTGGGCTGAGCTCAGCCCTCCCAGTGCCCCGGGCACAGCCCCAGTCACGGACCTGACTCTCCAAGCAGAGTGAATGGCAGTTGGAGCCAGCTCCTCCCAGCAGCCACCCCAGGCACTCTGGAGAGCTTTGATCCTTGGGGATGCACCAGCCCCTCCTTCTCTGGCTCTGCCCTGGAGAGAATCCAGCAGCTTTCCACGTCCAGAATTCCTCCTCCCGCTCCCCCTGCAGCTGGAGCTCGCACTGGGCTGAGCCAGGGCTGCTCAGGGCAGGGGCAGCTTCTTCACCTCATCTGCATCATCAGGAGCTGTCCTGAGCCCCGACTAGGGCTGCTCCTGCTCCTTCCAGGCAGGATGAGGCCATGGGAATGCGCTGGACAAGGATGGTGTGTCTGAGCGGGCACCGCAGGCCGGGCACAGCCTGGCACGTGCTGCTGGAGGCCTGGTGGCACTTCCTGCCCTGCTGGCAGCCACACGGGGAACAATTCCTGGTGGACAGCTCCAGCCCAGCCCCTCGGAGCGGGATCAGACAGGGAGCAGTGCACAGGCTCCCCAGGGCAGCCACGGCTCCGACCCAGCTCCGAGTCCCCCCCAGGGGAGATCCGGGCCCCGCCGGCGGGATCCGGGAGGGAATCTCCTCTCCAAACACAACTGCAGCTGCCCAGAGCCGGGTGGGAGCGGGGTGGGAGTGGGGTGGGAGGGTCCCTGGTTGTGCTCAGGGGTGGTGCAGCACGGCCTGCAGGTCCTCGGGCAGGGAGCCGATGATGGTGTCGATGTAGAGCCCCACGCGCTGCAGCGTCTCCTCCCTCACCGGCACGTGCTGGCACCGGGCCCGCACCTGCAGCACAGGGACAGACACGGGGGCAAAACTCCTTCAGGGGCTCCCCTTTCCCCTCTGCCTTTGGCTCTGGCACGTGGTCGCTCTAGTCTGGGATATGAGACAACAAGGAAACACCCCCTGGGCCTCAGGGAGGCGAAGAACCCAAACCCTCAGAACTCTGAGCATTTTACACAAGGTTTCCCGATTGTCCCATTTCCCAGTTCTCCAGGGAGTGGGAACAAAGCTTTCCAAGGCACAGGTGTGATCCATGCCCCTGGTCTGTCCCTGCCACAGACAGTGAGAGCAGCGAGTGCAGGGATAGGGCAGAACTCACCAGCTTCTCCCGGAGTTTGAGCACCAGGTCCACGATCTCCACCTCAGACTTGTCCTTCATCCAGGCCACGATGTCCTACAGAGAGAGAGGGGCCTTCCTCAGGGACAGTGCCCAGAGGATACCCCTAAGCAAAGCCTGAAACAAAGGTGAGGACAGGTTTCTCATCCTCATTCCCAAATGAGGGAGACAGAGCTCTTCCCACTGTCCTGGCCACAACAGCACCAGGCTCTTCCCTGCAGGAGCAGTGCTCAGGATTTCAATCCACTTCCAGCCAGGAGCAGCTCTGGCATTGCCCACGCCATGGACAAGGACCTGCACTGCTGCCAGGGGTGGAAGCAGCTGGAGATGCACCTGGAGGGATTCCAGGGCTCCTGGGGGACTCCAGCAGCTGCTCAGCTCAAGGAATTGTCCCAGCAGGCACTGCCAAAAATCCTCCCTATTTTCATCAGGCATTAAGGAAATCACAACAGATGATCATGGAATAGTTTGGGTGGGAAAAGGGACCTTAAAGCCCATCCAGTGCCACCCCTGCCATGGGCAGGGACACCTTCCACCAGCCCAGGTTGCTCCAAGCCCCGTCCAACCTGCCCTTGGACACTTCCAGGGATCCAGGGGCAGCCACAGATGCTCTGGGCAACCTGGGCCAGGGCCTGCCCACCCTCCCAGCCAGGAATTCCTTCCCAGTATCCCATGTGACCCTGCCCTCTGGCACTGGGAAGCCATTCCCTGTGTCCTGTCCCTCCAGGCCTTGTCCCCAGTCCCTCTCCAGCTCTCCTGGAGCCCCTTTAGGCCCTGCCAGGGGCTCTCAGCTCTCCCTGGAGCCTTCTCTTCTCTGAGTAGAGAATTTCTTCCTACTATTTGGGCCAAATAAACTAAAAGCCCTTGGTGCTTCCAGCCTGGCTTGGGAAGAGCCTGAGGAATGGCAAACAGCTGGCAGGAGCAGCGGGAGCAGGACGTGGGAGCTGCCCTGTCCCAGGTTATCCCTGTATCCTGAGGGACACGAGGCAGGGCCGTGATCCCAAGGGCACAGATCCCATCGGAGCAGGACCAGGGAATGCCCGAGGCAGCAGTGCCCTCACCCCTGGTCCCAGGGGTCCCCTGGCACTGCCCCAACCCCTCTGGATGGCACATACCGCCTCACAGATGGCCTCCAGGTGCAGGGCCTCCAGCTTGTGGGTCATCTCCCGGTGCCGCTGCCGGAACCAGCCGTCGAAGTTCGGGGACTTGAAGAAACGCCTGCAGGGAGAGAGGGATGGGAATCGTGGAATCATGGAGCACTCTGAGCTGGAAGGGACCCCTGGGATCAGCCAGTCCAACTGCTGGCCCTGCACAGGACACCCCAACATCCCACCATGTGCCCGAGAGCTCCATGAGGTGACGCTGGGAAGGGGACAGGGGGATCCAGAGCTGGCTCCGGGAATGCCGGGCCCTGGCACAGGCTGAGCAGAGAAGGACTCCCCGGCCCTGGAAGTGTCCCAGGCCAGGCTGGACAGGGCTTAGAGCAACCTGGGCTAGTGGGAGGTGTCCCTGCCCATGGCAGGGGGTGGCACTGGATGGGCTTTAAGGTCCCTTCCCACCCAAACCATTCCAGGACTCTGGAATTCCGTGATTACTGTTTCTGATCGCTTTCTTGGATTTTTTTCCCTTTTCCTTTTCCTTCCCACTGAGTATCCAACTTCTGGATTCTTTCCACTCACATTGTACTGTCCTTTCCATAGCATTTATATTTAATTAGCCTTACTGTAACTGTGGACAAACCCTCCCTGCTCATTAAGACCCACAAACCACCGGGTTCACTCTGACCTGATGTTGCTCTTCCCGACCATTCTGAATCAATCAATTCATAGGATAAGTTCTGCAGGTGACCAGTCCCAAAACTCCCTCTTTGCTCCCAGTCCTATTTCAGGGTTTGATGTTCATTATAACTAATAACTGTTGATGGGATAAGAGAATTAATGCCCCAAATCCTACCTGTAGAGGCCTAACCAGTCCCCCTTGAGCACACAGGTGAGCTGGGGCCCAGCGTGTTCCAGGGTCTTCATGAAATCCTCCTGACAGAAAGGACGGATCTGGGGAGGGTTCTGCACACACAAAGTCCAGGTTAGAGAACTCCAAAAGGAACCAGGAAAGCGAGGCCTGTATTTACACTGGAAAAGGTGCACAAAGCACAGCCTCGGAATAAAACTGCAGGAACACCTTAAGGTTAACCTTCCAATGAAATTCCCAAAGCTCAGCTCATGGCAAAACAGGAAACATCTGTCCCAAGGTTTGCTTCAACTTCTTTATTTTAGTTTTAAAGGAGTAACAACCCTCTTCCTTTAAGGAGGGACGTTACAGGGAGTATCAGAGCGTGTGATCCCCCCCACGTGGGGCAACAACTCCCAACCCTGCAGTCACAGGGAAGAAGGAGCAACTGGAAAACCCAACCTACCTTCCAGGGAGTGATGGCTCTCTGCAGAGGCATCAGGCTGGCAATATAGTGCTCCTGAGAAGAAATAAACCCCAGAAATTAAAATAGTGATACAGAAGTTCCAACAATTGAGGAGCCTCTTGTGAGGTCACAGAGTTTGAGGGTTTTCTCCAGAGCATCCCAGGCCCAACAACAGCCTCATACTTTGGGTTTTTCCTCCATTTTTTCCTTCACAGTCGCATTTTACGTGAGTCCAAGTGTCCCAGCTGGTTTCCCACCAGGATCTAGGTCACAAAATGCTGCTGCAGGAACCCCAAGCGTGCCATGAGAGAACAGGTGAGGTGGGAAGAGGTTGGTAGGAGGGACTGGCATCCCTGGCACTAAAACCCCTGGATGGGGCTCGGAGCAATCTGGGCTGGTGGAAGGTGTCCCTGCCCATGGCAGGGGCTGGGATGAGTTCAAGGGTCCCTTCCCACCCAAACCATTCCAGGATTCCACGCTCCTGAGCCTGCTACAGACGCTGTTACAGGGAAGAGCAAACCCCTCGCCCTCCTGTGCCCTCCCCTCTCCCCTGGGGACTCCCTGGCACTCACCAGGGGGATGATGAAGCTCTGGGTGAGCTCCAGGAGGTGACGCCTCAGCAGGGCACTCTGCACCTCGGAGGGACGTTTCCTCTGGATCCCCTGGAAGCACAACCCCCCCAGGGTCACTGGGGTGTCACCCACGGACACGGAACAGCCACGGGCAGCCACACACGGGGCTGGGACTGGGCTGGGACTGGGCTGGGACTGGGCTGCCAAACACAGCCTCCAATCCCCACTTAAACACCCTGAAACTGCAAATGGCACTACACAAAACCTGGGGTTTGGGCTGCATTTTGGTATCAATTCTTCTCGCTCAGGGCATCGTCAGAACCAGCGTTTAATCCTTAATATCATGTGAAAAATCCTAAATCTGGCACGAGAGACATGTCCAAATACACCCAACTAAATCACTGCCCACTGCAAAGCCTGCTCCTTTTGGAGGGTTCTGTCTGTTTAAACCAAGCTGGTGGCACAGATTTCCCACCCAGGATGCAGGAGAGAGTGGGAAGTGCTTACCTTTAGCAATCTTTTTATCAGGGATTTGTCTTTGTGAAGGAATGTTTTATAAGAAGTGTAGATTCCTAGATTGGAAAAAAAACATAAAATCAGGAAAAAGAAAAACAGAAATGAGAAACAAATTTTTGCCTGTTTCTCTGGAGGAGACACTGTCACACAGTGCAGGGAGGACAGGACAGATCCCCAGCACAGACCCTGGGAGCTGTTTGTGCAATTACAAAAATCATTAAATCGCTGCAAAATCATGGAATTGCTAAGGCAGCCAGTACTCACAGCAGGATTAAAGGGCTCTGAACTGCCTCCAGCACCTTCTTACACTGAGTTTATGGTGAGAGAACTTCCTGGAGGCAGCTTTTGGCAGGGGCTGGGAGGGACCCTCAGCTGTGACAGCTGAGCAAGTTCCCCTCACTGCCATCACACCTAAACAGCAGGTGTGGTACACAAAATAAACCCTGGGACAATGTGCTACAATAATTCAAATTGGCTTTTTCCACCCCAAAGAACAAAGGTGTGCAGTTTTCCTGGATCAGGTGTGAGGAGGTGGCAGCACCAACACATCCACTTGTGGGGAAGCAAAGAACGATGGACACAACATTCTCATTCCTGCAAAATCCTCCCCAGGGAAGGGTAAACAAGACTGGATTGTGGCTGAGAAGAGGACTGACCTGGTTTTGTGTCCAGGGTTTTGAGCTTGGCCAGTTTCTTCACCTTCACCTGCTTGGGCAGGTCGCCTGTGACAGACAGGGGTGACAGTTCAGGCTCTGCCTCTGCCCCTGGGAGACACTTTGCCCTTGAGAACACCCAGCCCTACACTTGTCCATCCTAACTCACACCCTCCCTCCCCTCTACCCTCACAGAAGCCTCATCTCACTGTCCTGCTACCACTGTGGAACAGGGATGTGTTAAGGAGGCACTGCACAAAACCAGCTCCTCAACCTCGAGGTTTCTTGGTTTCACAATTAATAATTCAGTCTCTCCCTCCACCTTCTTCTTGTTCCCAAGGCAGTTTTCTCTTTCCTGCCCAGGAAGGGCTTCTCCTTTTCTGAGAAGGAAAACACAGCCAATCACCCTCACCAGAACCTGTCTCTCCCACTGCACCCCCCTGCACGTGGCCTGAGCCCGTCCACACCTCCCCTGGCTTCCCAGCTCTCCCAGGAATGAAGATGAGTAAAATCACAGCCCCTGCAGCTCCCTGCCAGCCCCCTGCACAGCCCACCAGCCCCACAGGACCTCGGTGCCACCCTCACCTGACATCCTGAGCTCCCCCACCCGCAGGATGTGCGGCCAGTGCTGGAGGGTTTTGATAAAGAAAGGGTTTGTGACGCCCACCACGATGTTCGGCCTGGAGAGGGGGGAGAAAGCAGGACAATGGAAACATGGGGGGGGTCTCCTCACCCAGAGGGGCAGGAGGGGCCCGGGGGGTACTCACGGGGCCTGAGTGCGGGTCGTGTACTCCTTGAACTCGCTGTCGTGGATGGTGAAGTAGGGCCGGAAATCGCAGCAGTACCGGAGCGGGGCCAGGACACTGCAACACAGGGCACTGAGCCTGGGGCTGGGGCAGGGCTTTGTGCTGCCACAGCAACACAGTCCCGGGACCCCTGAGCTTGGAAAAGCCCTCCCAGCCCATGGATCCCCCCTGTGCCCCATCCCCACCTTGTCCCCCAGCCCAGAGCACTGAGTGCCACGGCCAGGCCTTCCTGGGACACCTCCAGGGCTGGGCACTCCAAACCTCCCTGGGCAGCCCCTGCCAAGGCCTCCCCACCCTTTCCAGCAAGAAATCCTTCAATGTTCCTTTTCCAG
>NW_016690546.1:207039-208973 GCF_001604755.1 Lepidothrix coronata | reverse complement strand
GTTCTCTCAGCCTTTCCTCACTGAGAGTCCTTTTTGATTCTGCATCATCCCTGTGATTTCTGGGACACTCTGAGCAGGAAGAGGGGATTCAGGTGGAGGGGAGAGGGTTGAAATGGTGGCTCTCACCTGAACAGGTCCAGCTCATGGACACTGGGGAGAACCAGTGGGGCTGGTAACAGATTCTGAAGGAGGAAGGCAGAAAAGCCTGTTAGTAAATGTTAGTAAAGCTGTCAGGAAATGGAAGCATCCTGACTGGAATTCCATCCAAACTGAACTAGCAACCACAAAGCAACACAGAAAGAAGAGAACAAGGTGAACACTCAGAGGGGTGAGCAGGAACAGGTCTGGATTGAACGTTCAAGGTCCAAATTAAGTTCCTTGCCTATAAACTGACAAAAATCCCTTCCCTTCAAGATGTGAAAGGCTGCCCAGGTCTGCTCCTTTGTTTTCCAGAGGCTCCTCTGGGGAAAGACAGAGCTTGGGATACAGAGCCAGTAAGGGTTAGAAACGTGGGCCCCAAACCAACACCAGCCAAAGGAGAGAAAAGGGGAACAATGACACGACAAGAACTGAAATCAAAGCTGAACCAAAGCGGTGAAGCTGCTCAGAGGACAAAGGCTGCACCACAGCTCAGAAGATGAAGGCAGGAGACCTCCTTGGGCCTGAATTCCCAGGACAAGCAAGGGGAACAACAACTCAGAGCACACAGACTGTGCTGAGAGCACTGTTTGACTCCCAGACACGAGAGCCTGAAGTTTAACCACGTGGGTGACTGAGCCCACACTGATCCCAGGCTTTTCAAACAGGACTTAAGAGCTCCAGCTCTTCCCACCCTCCTCCCTCAGTGGTCCAGGCTCTGCTCACCACTGGCCCGGGCCAGGCTTAACTCACCTCTTGATTGAACTGCTTCACTGGGCTTGATCCTGGTTTATCCACCCTGGATGGGATCCTCACCTGGATCACACACAGAGCAGAGGTCACCCCTGGAGATGGGATCAGCATCACACACTTCCCTTCCCTACAACCCCCCACGAGAGAAAACTTCCTCATCCCCAACTCCAGCTGTGGGGACTGAAAAGGTTGGGACCAAAGGGGAAGGATCTGGGGTGAACACCTCTTTTAGCAACCAGAATGAAGGAACACAGATTCCCCTTCCCACTCTGCCACAGGTACCTGGATGACAACTCCCATCACGGGCAGGTTCAGGGTCTGGCCTGGCACAGGAGGAGGCCACTGGTCGATCTCGTTGCACACTGAGGGACACAGGACAAGGGAAAGGTGTCACCTGGAGGAAGACCCAGCTCGTCCCGCTGCTCCTGGGAGTTCTGGCACTGCATCACTGCCTGTTCCCAGCCCACAAGTCCCCCTGACTCATGGCAAAGCACCCTCATTCCCACAGCAGCACCACGGTGTTAACAAACCAGGATCAAGCTGAACAAGGCAATAAAGAGCTGCCAGAGATGCAGCAGCAGCAGTTCTTCCTGTCTCTGGGAACACACTGACAGCCCCATCCCCCCCCCTTCCCATCCATGCCTCCTTTACAGCTGGTTGTCATTTGGACAAGCGGATGAAAAGTTCTTCCCTGCTGGAATTTGTTACAGAACGAACCGAGCTGGAACATTTCAACTGTTTTTTCCGGAACCTCCTGATCAAACCCCCGCAGGATTTCAGGCTGCAAACCCTCCCTCCCAGCCCTCCCTGCTCACCTGCCTCCAGGCACGGCTCCAGCTTGTCGAAGTACTCTGGGGCAATGAGCTGGAGCAGGGACTGGAACAGGTTCACGTAGGGCAGGCGGGACACGAGCACCAGGGACTGCAAAAGGGCACAGCTGGGAGTCAAACAGCCCTGGCACCACCCCTTCAGCACTGCACGGACTTACACTGCACGAGGGGCAGCTGAGGGAGCTGGGGGGGCTCATCCTGGAGCAAAGGAGG
>NW_016690546.1:194883-204906 GCF_001604755.1 Lepidothrix coronata | reverse complement strand
CTGACCTGGCTTCCCCCTGAGCCAGTTCCATCTCCCAGTGTAACTGGGGTCCCCTGAGCCAGTTCCATCTCCCAGTATAACTGGGGTCCCCCAATCCAGTTCCATCTCCCAGTGTAACTGGGGTCCCCTGAGCCAGTTCCATCTCCCAGTATAACTGGGGTCCCCCAATCCAGTTCCATCTCCCAGTGTAACTGGGGTCCCCTGATCCAGTTCCATCTCCCAGTGTAACTGGGGTCCCCTGAGCCAGTTCCATCTCCCAGTGTAACTGGGGTCCCCCAATCCAGTTCCATCTCCCAGTGTAACTGGGGTCCCCTGATCCAGTTCCATCTCCCAGTGTAACTGGGGTCCCCCGATCCAGTTCCATCTCCCAGTATAACTGGGGTCCCCCGATCCAGTTCCATCTCTAATCCCTGGGATTCAGTTCCCTCTCCCCACCCAGCTGGGAGTCCCCCTGACCCAGCTCTACTTCCCAGCACACTGGATCCCCCGGTTCAGCTCCCTCTCCCAGCACAGTTCCGCCTCCATTCTCTCTGTGAGCACTGACGTGGCAGTGCATCCCTGTCCCGAAATCCTCCTCCTGTCCTGACTATTCCCAGGGCCAGAGAGAACGGGCACTCCCCCCCGAGCCCCCAGAGCCCCGAAGGTGTGGCTGTGTCCCCAGCCCGCCCTGCGAGCCCCGGGAGGGGTGAGCGGAGCCAGGACCGACCTGCAGCGTCAGGGGGGCCTCCCGGTTGTACCGACCGTCGTCCTGGAACGGGGAGGTCCTGGGGCCCCCCGACTGCCGCAGGCGGAAGCTGAACTGGGTGTCCCCAAGGCCACCTGGGACAGAGAACAGCACAGGGCTCAGGAGAGCTGGGGATGGCTCCCGTGGGGCAGGGAGGGGGGGCTGCAAGGAGCTCCAGCGCTGAAACGGAGAGGAACAGCATAAAGAAACCCCCGAGAGACAGCACGAGACAGGAGGGGAGGGAAGGAAACGGCAGGAAAATGGTCTTCCCTGGCAGGGTGGGCAGGCCCTGGCACAGGTTGCCCAGAGAAGCTCTGGCTGCCCCTGGATCCCTGGAAGTGTCCAAGGCCAGGTTGGCCAGGGCTTGGAGCAACCTGGGCTAGTGGAAGGTGTCCCTGGGTAGCACTGGACAATATTTGAGGCCCCTTCCCACCCAACCCATTCCATAAGCCCATGGAAGCTGTAGGAAACCAACAGTCAGGAGCCACCCTTAAATAACCAGGCTTGGATTGAGACTTAATTCTTATTGTCCCCTTTCTGGTTTATAAACACAGGCTTTGGGAACACTTTTGCTGTGGAATTGTCCTCTCCCAGCTCCTGCTCCTCACTGGGCACTCACAAACACAGGAATGTGAGAGCCAAGAGCTGCCAGCTCAGGGAACCCTTCCTGGTTCTGGGGGACGTTTCACTGGCACAGGGGAAGCAGGAGTGCACGAGTTTATAGAGGAACCAGCCAGCAGATCACAGATTCTGTATGCAGACATCAACCCACAGGACAAGAAGCCTCTTTGCTCAGCCCTGAGGGCACCAGAACCCCAGTTCTAGAGGATGCAGCCCATCAGCCTGTGCTGCATCCCAGGGGATAACTCAGCCCTTCCATCCTGGACCCTCTTCCTTCACCCCTGGTGCCACCTACCTGAGTAGGAGTCTGGGAAGGACAAGTAGCAGATACTCGTTTTCTGCAAAAAAACCCAAGACACCCAGTAAGAATCCCCCCATCAGAGCTGCTGAGTGGCTTAAAAATGGGAGAGAAAAAAGGGAATAAATAGTTGTTACCTCTTTCTCTGTCAGCCTGAAGTCATGAGGATACACCAGCTGCCAAAGAGACGGGGGACAGTCAGTCAGTGTGTTCCCTGACTTCTACACACTAAAAATGCCTTGTTTTCCCCAAAGTAACAGATCCTACAAGGAGGTACCTTGGCCCACACAGCCTTTCCTGGTGGGAAAATGCAGGAATTGCAGGAGGCTTTAAATGGGCAGCGGAGGAAGGAACTGGCCAGGCTGAGACGGGACACGGAGATCTGTCCCCAGCCACGGGAACTCTGCTCCAGAGGCAGCTGCTTCTCAAATCAGGAGCTCCAAGCAGTGCTTGACTCTCCTTTCCGGGCTATAAATAGCAGGGGTGGCACCGTGCCAGGGTGCTGGAAGTTCAGGGAGCCCTGACAGTTCCCCACGGGTTCCTTGGCAAGGGCGTCTCAGCCAGAGCCAAACTCCCAGTGAACGGTGCCAGTGCCCAGCCCTCGGTGGGAGCGGCTCTGGGAGCAGGGAGCTGCTGCAACACGGGGGGAAAACATCCCAGGGCAGCTCCAGGGGGAGGAACACGGGCAGGGAAGGGTCGGGATGCTGCAGAGGGAAGGGATCGGGGAGGTCACAGGACACACTTCCCTCTGCTCCATCTCTGCCTCAGGACAGGAGCACATTCCTGGGGCTGGGACTGATTTAATCTCCAGGCAAACATGGACTTGGTTAATTCCCATGGAATAATGACCAGACCAGGAACAGGGAGAGCTGGGCAGCTGATCCTGATTGCCCAGGAGCCCAGGAATCCCATGGCACACAGCTTTCCACATTTGCTGAAGGTCTAACTCAGGTCAAGAGTTGAGACGAGGCTCCTACTTCTCCTGCTGCATTTTGGGGGGTCTTTCTGCATGTAAATGGTTTGAAAATCAGGCCTTGGCTTCCAGGGGTGGACTTGATGATCTTGGAGGTCTTTTCCAACCTTAATTATTCTCTGATTTTGCATCTTTAACTCCCCCTCCCTTTAAGTCTGACATTCCTCTATGTTTGGGGTGGGGGAAAATCACTAAATATCCACAAGATTAAAACCTCCAAATCCAAACCAGAGAGAATCCGTGTGGCTACAGCTTCTCAAAAGCAAAAAAAATGGTAAGTAAAAAGGAATGTTTGATGTGTGAAAGTCCAAAAGGGCTTAAGCCATGTCATAATGTGTGATAAGTGCTCTCCCCATCCATGGGAATGAAGGAGCAAGGAGGAGACACGTGTAGTTGGAAATGGATCCCGGCATCCCAAACTCTGGATCCTGGGAGGTGCCAAGAGCTGCTGCCATGGCAACGGGGCCGACATCCCAGGAAATGGCTCTGGAGGAGCCCAGCCTGACGGAGTGCCTGTGTTTGGGAAGGCTGGGCAGGGAGCAGCCTGTGCCAGTGACACCAGGGATGGTGTGGAACCACGGGGAGGGATTTCCAGCCTTTCTGTGGCTGTGGGGAGGAGAAAAGTCACAGCCTCGGGGGGTTGGAGGGCAAAGGGCTGGTGGGGAGGGCAGGGAGAGCATCCCAGACCTAGCTCCTCCCTCCCTGGCACTTTTCCCTTCTGTCATCGACTATTTGAAGAAATGTAAATGGGTGGAGGGGTCAGAGACAGACATGACACCTAATTTCTGCAACGACCTGTGCTTTCCTTTCTAGCAGCTTTCCTGCTGTCTCTGCAAACAGTACAGGGGGAACCCCTGGATTACAGAACATTTTGAATCTTTTTCAGAATCTTTTGAATCTCTGAAGCTTTCAGAGCTGAATTCCAGGCCAACGACAGAAGTACACCGAGAGACAGGGGCACGGAACATAAAACACACGGAATTCAGGATCCTGAGCAGGCACCAAGCAAGGGCTTGGCTGTGAGTCTGTACCCACAGACCCCCGAGTTTGTACCCTCAGACCTCCGAGTCTGTACCCACAAATCTGAGTTTGTACCCACAGAACCTGAGTTTGTACCCAGAGAACGCTGAGTCTGTACCCAGAGACCCCTGAGTTTGTACCCACAGAACCTTTGTACCCACAGAACCTGAGTCTGTACCCACAGAACACTGAGTCTGTACCCACAGAACTTGAGTTTGTACCCACAGAACACTGAGTCTGTACCCAGAGCCTCCCTTGGGTTTATACCCACAGGATCCCCCGAGTCTGTACCCACAGACAACCCCCCCGAACTTGTATCCTGACCCCCCATCCCTGATCCCCCCCATCCCTGATCCCCCTCTCTCCATCCCTGCCACCCAGACTCCTATCCCTGATGTCCCCACACCTATCCCTGATGTCCCCACACCTATCCCTGATGTCCCCGTACCCCCATCCCCGACCCCCCCTCTCCCCATCCCCGACCCCTTTCTCACGCCCCCATCGCTGCCCCTCCGCGCCCCGGTGCCCGCGCACCTCCATGGCCTGCCCGAGCTCCAGGTCGAAGGTGACCACACACACGCAGTCGATCCAGGCGGCGAAGCGGCCCCAGGGCAGCGGGGACGGGCCCGGCCCGGGGGCGGCGGCGGCGCGGCGGGCCCGGGGCCCTGCCCGGCTCAGCGCGTCCATGGCGGCGCCGGCCCGCGCGCCGCCCGCCGCGCTCCGCCGCGCCCCCTGCCGGCCCGGAGGTCCCGCGCCCGCCCCGCCCCGTCGCGCTCCGCCGCGCCCCCTGCCGGCCCGGAGGTCCCGAGAACACCTCCCGCACCATCGAGACGGGTCGCGGCGCGCAGAGCGGCGCGGGGCGGGTGTCATGGCGGCCGGGGGCGGCGGTGTGAGGGGAGCGGCGGCTCCGCGGGGCTTGGGGGCGGCCGCGGGGGTCTGAGGGGGGTCTGCGGGCCGCTGAACCCACCGCGGCGTCACCGCTTATCCCCTGGTCCCCCGGCTGTGCGTGGCTTCCGCCGCCGTGTCCCCGGTGCGGGCCTCCGCGATCTCCCTGTTCGCAGCCCCCAGGCCCGGTGCCCACCCGGCCGGGAGCGGGGCCGGTTTTAGGAGCTCTCTAAACGCAGACACATTTAAAAAGCAGACGCTGTTTATTCTGCGCGGGGGAGCTTTCACAAACCAAGCACAGTAAGGGCTAAAAAGTTCATCTTTCAGAACAGCCAAATTTACATGACCCCGCCTGTCTCATGTATATTCCCCGCCTGCCTAATGCACATTCATTTCTGGACGGAATTTTACGCGATGTTTGAAACTCGGATTTCTTTTATTAAGCAGCTTCTGCCGTAGAAGTTACCTGACGACAGAGTTACGTTTTCGAAAGGTGAGAAAGTGGCATCGATTCCTTTTGCAGGAGTTACCTGACGGCGTCATCACGTTTAGGAAAGTTGAGCAGATCCAGGTAACTCATCCTGGGGACAGGTAGTTCATCCTGGGGACACCCGGAGCGGTGCCCCCGGGGCGCGTTGGCAGAGCCGGGCACAGGTGGGTGTTTGCCAAAGCAAAGGGCAAAGGCTGGACCGGGATCATCCCACGTGGTGGTTTTTGTGGGATTTCAGGCACGTGAAGGCTGTGGCACGAGTTGCTTCCCGAGGGGACTCGTTCAGTGCTCGGAGTGGGAGGACAGTGGCACCTGGGAAATGGGAAATACCGGGGATAAATGAGTTTTGTGGCAGATTTGAGGCGCTGGTGAAACCCAGGGGCTTTGGGGGTTTTATTTATTGCCAGCCTGCTGCTCAGCCAGTGTCAGCCCTGGAGCAGGGAAGGAGTGGGATCACTGGAAAGAGAAAGTGTAAGAACATTTGCACCCTGGAAGTGTCCAAGGCCAGGCTGGATGGGGCTTGGAGCAACCTGGGACAGTGGAAGGTGTCCCTGCCCATTTTTCTTACATGCGGGACAATTGTCAGAGAAAATAAGTGAAAAAAAAGTGTTGCCAGACCTAGAGCTGATTCTTGCCAGGGAAGGGACAGAATGAAAAGGTCAGAAAAATAACCTGGATAAAAAAATATTGGACAATTTATTGCCCCATAATCCTTTGTCCCATAATAAAAATCACTTTTAGTCTTATTCCAAGGGTCTCACTTAGGTTTCACTGCAGCCACACATACATGAGCAGCTTGGCAAGCAGAATGAAATTTATTGTGAATAAAAGGGGTGATGAAAGTGCTGAGAACAACGTGAGAAGTATAAAAATGGGGGCTGAAGGCTTTAGTTTAATATGGAAACACAGCTTTACTCTGAGCAGGGAACTGTCATAGGCAGAGAGTCAGATCCAAGGTCCCCATTTCTCCCTTCACAGAGAATTTCCTGGAGTTGTGTGGCAGGACAGGCAAGTGTTGGACTCACAGAATCATGGAATGATTTGGGATGAGAGGGACCTTAAAGATCATCTCCTGATGTTCCAGCCCTGCCATGGGCAGGGACACCTTCCATTATTCCAATTTGCTCCAAGCCCTGTCCAACCTGCCCTTGGACACTTCCAGGGATCCAGGGGCAGCCACAGCTTCTCTGCCCAACCTGTGCCAGGGCCTCCCCACCCTCCCAGCCAGCAATTCCTTCCCAATATCCATCTGACCCTGCCCTCTGGCACTGGGAAGCCATTCCCTGTGTCCTGCCTCTCCCTGCCTTGTCCCCAGTCCCTCTCCAGCTCTCCTGGAGCCCCTTTAGGCCCTGGCAGGGGCTCTGAGCTCTCCCTGGAGCCTTCTCTTCTCCAGGGGAACCCCCCAGCTCTCCCAGCCTGGCTCCAAGGGAAGGTTCACATGAGCTGAGGCCCTGCCCTGAGGGATTTTTGGTTTCATGTTCTCTGAACACCAGCGACCTTATAATTCATTTTCTCAGCTCCTCTTGGCACAGCCCGGGGCAGGTTTGAGCCCGGGTGGGTGCCGGGCTCTGACCAGGGCAGAGGGTGCAGAGGAGGTGTCACATCCCACTGCACGGTGGGGTTTGCTCCGAGAAAAGAGCCCGATCCCCTCCGGAGGAGCCACTGAGCTCCCGGTCCCACGGGGCAGCTGATCCCAAACCCCAGCGCGAGCCCTGGCAGCGCCTCGGTGCTGCTGGACCATATTTGGGCACTGCTGGCTGTGCGGATCCAGCCCTGCAGCCCCGATCCCGGTCCCGCTCCCGGCTCGGGGCTCCGGGGCAGCGCTGGGGCCGCTCCACATCTCCCCGGCAACGCCGGGAAACACAACATTGCTCAACCCCGGCCGCAGCCCCCGCGCCTCCGCTATAATTATCTCCTGCATCGCGGCTCTCAGGAGCCACCGGATCCTGCAGGATCCTCTGCGTCCAGCTCCCCTCCGCCTGCCCCTGCTCCCGCGCTGCCGGCCGGGATAGTGTTCCCCCGGCGGGAGGGGGAACATTCCCTGCAGCCCCGAGGAACGCGCGAGGAGCCGCACGCCAAGAAATGCCGCTCCGTGCTGTTTATACTCGGGCGTTCAGAGCTTTGTTATTTGAACAAGGCCTTGTCGCCTGCCCCCAAAGGCAGCCAAATATAAATCTTGGGGTCTGGAAAGCCTAACGCACAAAGAGAGTGTGTTTAGGAAAGAGTCTGTGGCTGCAGGAGAAGGAAGGCAGGCTCTTCCCCTCCTCCCCTCAGGGTTTCTCAGATTAATGTCAAACTGTAGCTGGGAGATCCTGTTTAATGTCTGTTGGAGGCACCAGATCACGCTTCAGTTCTGAGCCGAGAATAGATCCCAGAGTTCTTCATCATCCACAGCCTGTTTCTGGTGGTGCAGCCTCCTACCAAGCGTGTGCCTGATCCCAATTCCGGTGGGAATCCTGCTCAGGCTCACATTCCCTCCTCCACTTCCAGAACTGGGGAGCTCAGGGTCTGCAGCCGAAATGCTCCTTGTGCTGAGGGTCTGCAGATACAGGCAGAGCCATGGAATCATGGAATGCTTTGGGTTGGAAGGGGCCTTAAAGCCCATCCAGTGCCACCCCTGCCATGGGCAGGGACACCTCCTACTGTCCCAGGTTGCTCCAAGCCCCTTCCTGTGCTCGGCTCCTGCGTGTGGGTGCTGGAGAAGAGTCCAGCTGTTGGTTCCCAGTGGGATCCAGTGGCCCTGGGACACAGCCAGGGCTCGGCCCCACAGGCTGGGGTGGCTGTCCCCGCCCCTGTCCCTGCCCCTGTCCCTGCCCCTATCCCTACCCCTGTCCCTGCCCCTATCCCTGCCCCTATCCCTGCCCCTATCCCTGCCCCTGTCCCTACCCCTGTCCCTGCCCCTGTGCTGTCCCTGTGCTGTCCCTGTGCTGGCCAGGAGAGGTGAGCTGAGCTGGCAGCTCCTGCCCCTGCTGCTGCCAAGCACAGAGTTCAGCTGTATTTTAGTGTGTTCCAGAGGGCTGGAGCAGAAAACAAGGAAGCTGTTCCAAGACTGGAACTCTAGAAATCAGCTGGAGGAGACAGGGTGTACAGTCCCATCCCTTCTGCGCTGCCTGGGGACGGGAAAACACTCTGGGCGGGCTGGAAGATTTGGGAGCTGCTCAGATGGGTGTCATCCTGTCCCCAGAAGCCACAATAAGCCACAGAAAATGCTTTATAAGTTCATTTCCCCCCAACAGACAAAATAGAGAAGTGAAACTCCTGAGGCTGGGCTGTTTTTCCCCTTATTAATGGCCCCCAAAGTGCTAATTACCACACTGGGGGCAGGATAAATTCTTGGAGTCTTTCCCTTCCAGCCCTCACGGTGAAAAACCAGCCATGAAAGAGGAATTTTACCCATTTAGTCACGGGGGACATTTTTGGTGGCATTTCTGCGGCAAAACCGCTGCCCCTGGGCGGGGGGGTGTGCAACAAGATGAGCTTCAAGGTCCCTTCCAACCCACACCATTCCATGATTCCATGATTCCATGAGCCCTGTAAACATGGCAGTACAGAAGTGTGGGGTTTTTGCGTGGCAAAGCCCCCGATTTCCCTGTAAATGTCAACCCCGTGCAGGAATATTTGCAGGGTCAAGGCCTCGAAGGGCAGATTAGTGGTAAATCTCGTGGCAGGAATTCCCTGTGGAATTAGGGGTTGGATGGGTTCCTGCCGGGTTCCTGGAGGATGCTGGCACTTGGAAAGCAGTTTGTCCACGAGTGAAGGCAGATCCGGGCACGGTGACAGCGACTCCAGGGAGCCCGGGCTGCCAGCAGGACTCAGAGATGTCCTTCCCCCGGCCCTGGTGGCCCTTTTCCCTCCTCCTCCTCTTTTCCCTCCCTGCTCCATGCTCATCCCGCCTCTCCGAGCGCGGGGGACGCTGTCGCCCCCATTTAACGCCCCAGACCCCGGACAGGGCCGCTCTCCGGGGCCATCCCCACAGGTGGGAAGGTGGGAACGAGGGATCTTCCCCCTCCCGCCCGAGGGCAGTGGCCTCGGGAAGGCTCCCGCTGGCCCCATGTCCCCTCGCCGGCCCCGGGGTCCTCCCGCTCCTCCTGCTCCCCCCGAGGCCGCGATCCACCCCCGAGGTCGCGGGGGCTGTCGCGGGCTGTGACCTGTCCCCTCGCCCCCAACTCCGTCCGCGGGGCTGGGGCCGCCCCACCATCCCCGTTCCCCCGTCCCCATGACCCCGTCCCCCTGTCACTGTCCCCGCCTCCGGGTCCCCATCGCCCCGCCCCGTCCCTCCGTCCCTGGCCCCGTCCCCATCCCGGCCCACCATCTTCATCCCTATCCTCGTCCCCGTGCTTCAGTCCTCGTCCCACGGTTCCCGTCCCCATGTCCCCATCTCTGCCACCATCCCCGTCCCCGTGTCCCTGACTCTGTTGTCCCTGTCCCCATCCCCATCCCTGTCCCTCTGTCAGTGTCCCCTTCCCTTTTCCCTACTCCATCCCCGTGTCCCTGTCCCTGTTCCCTCGTCCCCGTGTCCCCATGCCCGTATCCCCATCCTGGTGTCTCCATCCTCATCTATGTCCCCATCCCCCTGTCTCCATTCCAGTGTCCCCATCGCTGTCCCCATCACAGTGTCCCCATCCCCGTATCCACATCCTCGTGTCCCCATGCCCATGTCCCTATCTATGTTCCCATCCATGTCCCCATCCATATCCCCATCCCGGTGTCCCCATCCCAGTGTCCCCATCCCCGTATCCCCATCCATGTCCCCATCCCTGTATCCCCATCCCGGTATCCCCATCCATGTCCCCATCCCGGTGTCCCCGTCCCGGTATCCCCATCCATGTCCCCATCCATGTCCCCATCCCTGTATCCCCAGCCCCGCATCCCCATCCCAGTGTCCCCATCCCGGTGTCCCCATCCCCATATCCCCATCCATATCCCCATCCATGTCCCCATCCATGTCCCCATCCCGGTGTCCCCATCCCCGCATCCCCATCCCGGTGTCCCCATCCCCGCATCCCCATCCC
>NW_016690546.1:189229-194675 GCF_001604755.1 Lepidothrix coronata | reverse complement strand
GCCGCCGCCGCCGCCGCTCCGCCGCCGCTGCCCCGCAGCCCCGGCCGGCCCAGCCCCGGGCCCGGCCCCCGCCCGGCCCGGCAGAGCCCGCGGCCAGCCCGGCACCGCAGGTGAGACCCGCCTGGCACCGCCGCCCTCCCGCGCGGGGCCGGGGTCGGGCCGGGCCCGGCGCCGCGGGCCGGGCCCCGCCGCCCCCCCGCCTCCGCTCCGGCCTCCGGGAGCCTCCCCCGCGCTCCGGGTGTTCGGCACCGTTTGGGGGGTTAACAACCTCCGCCGCCGAGCCCCGGGCCGGGCCCCCGCCGCCCCGCTTCGTGCGGATCTGGGTTAAATCCGCCCGGTCTGCGCCTGACAGTTTCCTTTTCCCGTGTTTTGGTGCGAGCGGGGCGGGCCGGGGGGGACTGCGGGGTCCGGGGGCGCCGGGATCGCACCTGGATCGCACCTGGATCGCACCCGGCCCGCGGGCAAGGGCTGGGGCTGTTGGGAACGGTGGTGACAAGGTCAGGGCGGGGGGCAGGTCACTCCTCTCGGGGGTCAGGTCCCCCTCCCGAGGGTCTGCTCACCTCCCGGGGGTCACATCCCGCCGGGGGGTCAGAGCTTGGGGGTCAGCGGTCAGGGCCCCTCTCCCGAGGGCCAGGGCACCCTCCTGGGGCTCATCCTCCCGAGGGTCGTGTCCCTCTCCCGAGGGTCTCGTCCCGTTCTTGGGGGTCAGATCCCCCTCTCAGGGGTCAGGTCGCCCTCCCGAGCAGCTGGTCCCGTTCTGGGGGTTCTGGCCCCCCCTCCCGGGGGTCAGGACCCTCTCTTTGGGGTCAAGTTCCCCTCCTGAGGTTCATCCTCCCGAGGGTCTGATTCCTCCTCTGGGAGTCAGGTCCTCCTCCTGGGGTCTGGTCCCCTTCCCGAAGGTCAGTTCCCCCCCGGGGCTCAGGTCACCCTCCCGGGGGTCGGGTTCCTCCTCTGGGGGTCAGCGGTTGGTGATCCCCCTTTCCTCGGGGTCAGGTCACCCCCCGGGGGTCAGAGGTGGGGTGTCACCCTCCCAGGGGTGTCACCCTGCCGGGGACCTGCCAACCTCGGGGTGCAGAATTTGGCCATAAATGTCCCTGGGGTGGTTTTATTAACGACCATAAACCGGGGTGGGAGCCGAGGCCACCGAAGGAATCACCACAGGACCTGATCTGACAGAGAAACAGCTCCTGGGAGGGCCCTGCTGGATCCGAGGGCCTTGTTTTGCACCAGCTAAAAAAAAAAACCAAACTAGGAAGTGAAAAAGAGAAACTGAGAGAACTCGGAGGGACCTGAGGGGTTTTTCCTCCCTCCATCCCCCACTTGAAAATCGATATTTTAAAAACTTGAGGCTTGTTTTCGTCATTTCATTTTCTCTCTCAGAGAGGACCAGGTTGTGATTCCGGCCCTGCCCAGCCCCACAGGTTTGAGCCAAGCTCTTGGGAGCAGATTTGGGTTATAAAGCTCTGTTTTTAAGACTGATGAGAGAAGAAACATTGATGTTTTCTCTTATTACTCTGACACTTAAAAGTGAATGTGCTGCCAAAATACTTCAGTGGTAAAAAAAAAACCCTGGTGGATGGTAGTATAGGGATTTCCATGGCAACCCATGGTGATCTCATGGGAAGCAAAGTTAAATTTTGGGCTGTGCAGTGGGAGCACATCATGGTCTGGGCTGGTCTGAGTGACATTTGCTGGGGAGAGGGTGATAGGGGTTGGACAGGAACAAACTGGGCTGGAATTAAGGCTCGTTTTCCGTGTGTACACGGATATTTCTGGTGGGTTTTGTGCTTTGGGCTAACGTTGCAGTTCCAGGGGTGTGGGACAGGGTCCTGGCTGGAAGTGGTGCTGGCTGGGTGGTGCTGCAGCAGGTGCTGGGCACAGCCATGTGGGAATGAGTTCCTGCACAGCCTCGGGGTGGGGGAGAACGTTTGCTGTGGGATGCAGGAGCTCTGGAGCATCCTCCTGCTCCACCTGGTGTTCCATGAGCTCTGCCTTGTGCTGTGGGAGGGATTTCTGACTTCAGGAGTTGGAGACTGTCAAAAATAATAATGAAGAGGCAGCTCTCTCTGAGAGCTGATGTTTGGGGCTTTTTACAGGGAGAAAGCAGTCTGTGGGCTTAAGGGATTTTTGGGAAGCTCCAGGCCTCTGCTGGGAGTGGCACAGCCTGGATTGCAGAGCTTCCCTGGGGAAAGGGGGGGCTGGTGGGGCCTGGCTCTGCTCCAGCTGGGATCCCCAGTCCTGAGCACAGTTTACTGGTTGGACTGGGAGCCAGCTGGAGGGAATTACATCCCTGCTGTCCCCACACAGTGGGATCCTGAGTGAAGGAGGAATCTGTTTGTTAAGCTTTTGCTCCTCTTTGGTAGGGAGATATCCAAGGCGTTTTCCCGTGTTGTTTTCCATGCTCTGTGCTTCGTTGGAGCTCTCCCTGGAGCTTTGTGGTGGCAAAGGAAACCCAAAACTGTTCTTCCCTGAGCCCAGCAGTGGTACAGAGGAATTCTAGCATCACAGAATCCTGGGATGTCCTGAGCTGGAAAGGACCCACAGGGATCATTGATCCAACTCCTGGCCCTGCACAGACACCCCAGCAATCCCACCCTGTCCCTGAGAGAGCTGTCCAAACACTCCTGGAGCTCTGGCAGCCTTGGGGCCGTGCCCACTGCCCTGGGGAGCCTGGGCAGTGCCCAACTAGCCTCTGGGGGAAGGACCTTTCCCTGAGATCCAACCTGACTCTGCCCTGGCACAGCTCCAGCCATTCCCTGGGTGCTGTCCTGGTCACCAGGGTTTGGGGAGGGCTCAGGGCTGGGAACAGGGGGCTGAGCCTCCTGCTCTGCCTTGCTGCTGGTCAGGTGTGTGCGAGGGGAAAAGCTGTGGATGAGGTGTTTGGGATCGGGACTCCACGGGTGTCACCCAGCAGGAGGGATTCTAACAGGGGCTGGGAGTCAGAGTGCACTGCCTGAAGGGCAGTAGCTGCAGCTCTGGAATAAGCTCAGCCATAAAAATGGGCAAACTGGAATGCCAAGAAAGAGGAGAGTCTCTTGCTGGAGTAAATGTTTTTGGAACAAGAGTAGAACAACAAGAAGAACTGGGAAATTTGGGTGTAAATGGCGCGGGAAAGGCAGGTGAGGTCGGTGAGTCGAGAGCAAAGCAGAAGTGGGGTGGTGCAGTCATGGAATCATGGAATATCCTGAGCTGGAAGGGACCCACAGGGATCAAAGTCCAACTCCTGGCCCTGCACAGGACCCCCAGAATCCCACCCACGTGTCCCTGTGAGCACTGTCCAAACGCTCCTGGAGCTCTGGTGCCGTGACCACTGCCCGGGGGAGCCCGGTCCAGGCTGACAGGACTTCAGAGAACTTTGCAAGGGGGAAGATTTGTGGGAGGTCTTGTTTTGCTGGGTGCAGAGCGACCGACAGACTAATTGGGGAGTTAATAGAGTGTGTTAATGAGTGACGGCAGCGCCGGGGCTGAGCCGGGGCTGAGCCGCTGGACGCGGAGCGGCCCCGGGAGCAGCAGCCGCTCACTCCTGGCCCCGGTCACAGGGAGCACAGTCCTGCTCTTAATTACATTTATGGGCTGGAGTGTGTGTTACCTCCTTTGCACGGAAAATCCGCAGATGTCGGTGGGTTTATGGAAGGCTCAGGGAAGGAATGTGGCCTCTGTGTGACCAGGAGTAGCAACAAAGGGTCTTAAGTGTCTCTTTTGATTCAATATTATTGGAAGCAGGAGTGTGTTGTCTTTTCTGGCCGCTGCTGTGTTTCTCTACTTGTGCTTTTCCCTTTCTCTCTCTGGGTCTCTGCTCCTGCCACCATCCTCCCCCTCCTCCAGGATGGTCTTCCCTGCTCCTGGTTTTGATCTGCCAGCACTGCAGTAACCAATATTTACATTATTATTGGCCATTCTTACCTATGTGCTACCTCTGCTTTGGAGGGAAACTTGGGCAAATAAATATCAGTTAGCTCAGGAAATGACGCTTTCACAGCCAAGCTTAAAAATCTCAGACGAGAGGGGCTCGGGTTTAGGTGGAATCCGAATGCCACACACGTTGGTGTTGGATCAGGGCCGGAAGGGGGAAGTTTGACGTTCCATCCCTGGGTTTATTGGGGCCATGCAGCCCCAGATGAAGCTGTGAACAGTTGAGATAATAACTGTCTGCACGGCAGGGCCTGCAGCCTGAGGAAGACTGTCATTTTTGGCAGGGGCCCCTTCAAACCGAAGCCTGGGCCTTGCACAGGGGTGTCAGCAAAGCGAGGCTGAGGGTGATGTCAGAGGGCAGTTCAGATCTCGGGCTGAGCTGGCAGCTGTGCTGCCGGGATGCTCCTCCTTTCCCTCTCCCTTTCCCTGTGTCCACC
Source organism: Lepidothrix coronata (assembly GCF_001604755.1). NCBI lineage: Eukaryota > Metazoa > Chordata > Aves > Passeriformes > Pipridae > Lepidothrix > Lepidothrix coronata. The sequence continues at coordinate 190,326 of NW_016690546.1, read as the reverse complement.
TGTTCCCCGGGAGCGGGGGCGGCCGTGCCCGGTGTCCCAGCACCACAAACAGCCCGTTCCTTCCCCAGTCAGCGCCGGGTGCTTGAGGACACGAGGCTTATCTGGGCAGGAGGGGAAGCCGGAAGGCGTGAGAAAACAACCTCCTGTGAAATGGCAAAGGTCAGGGAGTCACTGGAGGCAGGGAGAGCTCACAGCTCTTCCTGACCACGGCAGACCCAGGAGCTTCACTGTCTCAGCTTTCCACAGAATATAGAGTGTCCTGAGCTGGAAGGAGCCACATGGATCAAAGTCCGGCTCCTGGCCCTGCCCAGGACACTCCAACAATCCCACCCTGTCCCTGAGAGCGTTGTCCAAGGGCTCCCTGAGCTCTGGCAGCCTTGGGGCTGTGCCCACTGCCCTGGGGAGCCTGGGCAGTGCCAACCACCCTCTGGGGGAAGGACCTTGTCCTGAGATCCAGCCTGACCCTGCCCTGGCACAGCTCCAGCCCTTCCCTGGGTGCTGTCCCTGGCACAGGGAGCAGAGATGGGAGCAGAGGTGGGAGCTGCCCTTGTCTGTGTTAAACTCCACACACGGTGGTTCCCAGCCCTTGGATTTGTGCAGGTCTCCTTGCAGGGCCTCTCTGCCTTTGGGGGAGTCAGCAGCTCCTCCCAGTTCTGTATCATCTGCAGACTTACCCCTTGTCCCTTGGAGCTGTGTCCAGGTCCTTCCTGGAGCTGTTGAAGGGCACTGGGCCAAAGATGGAGCCCTGTGGAACTCTGTTTTGGTGGGTTTGCAAAGAAGGCTCCCCAAACCCAAGGACTGCTCAGTGCAGGGGTCGTGTGGGGCTGGCAGTGGCCCTGCTGCTCTTCCAGCGTGCCTGTGCTGGGGGCTGGGGGTTAGATTTGATCTCAGTGCTGCACTTTGCTGCTGTTCAGAGCTCTGTGGCCTGGAGTGACACTGATAACTCTGGAGCACTTTGATTGTGATTCTGCTGGGCAGCTTTCGGAGCAATGGCAGCAGAGCAGAGCCTGGCACTGGGGGAGACAGAACTGCTGAGGCTGCAGGAGAGGAGATGGCCTGTCTTGCTGCAGCTCCAGGAAGGAAGAAGCAAACAGCAT
>NW_016690546.1:186850-188287 GCF_001604755.1 Lepidothrix coronata | reverse complement strand
CTGGGGACACGGGATGGAGGGACAGGACACAGGGAATGGCTTCCCAGTGCCAGAGGGTAGGGCTGGATGGGAGATTGGGAAGGAATTGCTGGCTGGGAGGGTGGGGAGGCCCTGGCCCAGGTTGGGCAGAGAAGCTGTGGCTGCCCCTGGATCCCTGCAAGTGTCCAAGGCCAGGGTCTAGTGGAAGGTGTCCCTGCCCTGTCCCTGCTTTGAGGTCCCTTCCCACCCATCCCATTCCACGATTCTCTGCCTCTGTTTCCCTGAGCACGAGCCCCAGTGCTGGGACGTTCCCGGGACGTGCCGGGGGCTGCAGTGGGGCTGCAGTGGTGACAACATCAGCTGGGACTCCATGGTGGAGTCAGTCAGGCTGAGCCTTGGGAATGGAACATCCCGCTCATCCCGAGAGCCCTCAGCCCCTGCCCCAGCTGCTCAGTCAGCACGTTGTTTAACATGTTAGAAAACACTAAATGATGAGTTTTCAGCTTAGTTCTCTTGTGTGTTTCCTTTTCATTTTTTTAATTGGAAGATTGTTTTTCTTGTTGCTCAGTTGTTTTTCACTCCTAGTCCTTGGTTCCTTTAAAGTCTCTTCCCACCTAAACCCTTCCATGATTTCCCTTTTTAAGGTTGCCCTGTCCGTGGTATATACTACATTTCTTTAAGTATTTTTTATTTTCTTCCATGACTTTCTAAGTCCTTTCCCCCCCGACACTGTGTTTCAGACTCTGCCTTCACGTTCAAGGGGCTGGAACCTCTCCCCAAAGTTCACACCTCTGTGATGTAAATCCCCACTTCTGAGGTAACATTTAGGAATCTGTTTTTAGTCGGTGGAGAGAGCCAGATGCTTATTCCCTTTCCGTGCAGAAGTCTAAAATAAAGCCGAGTTTTGCTGGAGAAGCGCTCGTTTCTCCCCTCCTGCAAAGGGAGCCTGGGTGACTAACTGGGATTAGTCATCCACAGTATAAATATCTCCCCATTAGGAGAGAAGGCTCCGGGAGCAGGAGCCACTCTCAGGGCAGGGCTGTGGCAGGGACCTGCTCACCTGGGCTGGGGGCACAAGGCAGCAGCTCGGGCTCTCCAGCCTCTGGGACACTGGCTGTGCTTTGCCATGTGCCCTGGGCTCTGCTGGGGGATGTCCCGTGGCTGCTGGATAAGTTTGGAGCTGGAAGCAGGGCTGTGAAGGATTTGGGATCGTGCAGGCACCTCTGTAAGACCAAAGCATTAAAGCAGACTGGAGTTGTTGTCCTGCACGTGACCAGCACAGTTGGTTTCCCAGAACTGTTTGAGGGGTTACTGGGCACACCTCTGGTGCTCCCAACTTCAGAAGGACATGGAGCTGTTGGAGCAGGTCCAGAGGAGGCCACCAAGCTGATAAGGGGACAGGAGCATCTTCCCTCTGGAGCCAGGCTGGGAGAGCTGGGGGGGTTCCCCTGGAGAAGG
>NW_016690546.1:182073-185616 GCF_001604755.1 Lepidothrix coronata | reverse complement strand
TGAATCCATGGGCTGGGAGGGCTTTTCCAGCCTCAGGGATCCTGGGATTCTTCGAGCTTCTACGTGCTGTTTCCTCAAATACCTGGAAGCAAATGTTGGACTGAAGTGGTGCAGTTCCCAAGAACAAAACTCTTTAGTTGTTTTTAGTTTCAGGAGGGAGCAGCAGGTAAAGATGTTTTGTGTGTCCTGGGGGTTGGATCAGTGCTGGAGCCTTAACGAGGAGCAGGGAAGTGAAAGGGACTCACTGGTGGTCACGGGAGACTTTTGCCATGTGGGGAAGCTCTCGTTGCGTAATCCTGGTTTGTTTAGAGCTGCTGGACTGTGCCCTGGTCAGGAATATGTTATTTTGGGAAAAGCAGGTGGAATCACCAACAACCAACCAGCAGAGCCAGTGTTTGGAGCAACAGGAGGATCTCAAGGCCCTGGATAAAAGGAACAGTGTTCTGCTGACTGACAGGTCAGGTTTTAATACTTGAGAGGCAGTTGTTGCTGGAGGGGATCCCCACAGTTCTGTGTGTTGGCTGGTTTGAACTCCTGATGGGCACTCAGAGAGTCCTGGAATGGTTTGGGTGGGAAGGGACCCCAAAGCCCACCCAGTGCCACCCCTGCCATGGGCAGGGACACCTTCCACTGGCCCAGGTTGCTCCAAGCCCCACCCAAATCATTCCATAATTCCATGATCAGGACAACTCTGGATGATCTTTTGTGCAAGGTTGATGTTAATTTGTTTTCCCCAAGTTAATACAATCCCTGGAATTCCCTGTTAATCTTGGAAAGATAAATGTCCTCCTTCTCAGTGATTTGAAATCCTCACTGTACGGATTCCATGGTCTTGGTGAGGGGTTTTGGTTAAGATTAAGGGAATTCAGTCACAGTGGGATTGAGTTCTTGGAACCAGTGCTCCAGGCCGTGGTTGGATGGACATTCAGCTGGATCTGCTGCTGGAATGTTGTCCCCTTCCTGCTCTTCCTTCGGCACTTCCCTGCCCTCCCTCCTTGTTGGCACAGCATTTGGGCAACGATGTTGGGAACCACTCTGGGGGAATGATCCAGCTGATTGATTTTTTTCCCTGCTAATACTGCCTGGAAAAGGAAACCCATTTTTTTCCAGCAGTGCAGGTTCAAATACACAGCAAAATGTGGCCTGAAATCAGGAGCACGTCGTGCTGGTTTTTTTCAAGAGCAACCTGAGCTTTGATGTTTCTTTGTCCAGGTAAAACCCACGGAACTCCTGAGGGCGGGTCTGAGGTTTCCCAAGGATTGTTTTCCTTTCAGGGTGTTTTATGGATGGAGCTTGTCCATAAATACAGTTTAAGTGGTGCCATGCAGGGAAAACAGGCTGGTGGTCCCTTGTCATGGAGGTGTTTCACCCAGTGCTGAGGAATTGGGTCAAGGAGGAGGAATCTCTTCATGGAAGGGGTTGTCAGGCACTGGAGGTTTGGAGTGCCCAGCCCTGGAGGTGTCCCAGGAAGGCCTGGCCGTGGCACTCAGTGCTCTGGGCTGGGGGACAAGGTGGGGATGGGGCCCGGGGTGGATCCATGGGCTGGGAGGGCTTTTCCAGCCTCAGGGATCCTGGGATGCTTCTGGAGTGTCCTAATATCTGTTTTACCTGTGGGACTCCCACAGCGTTGTGTGGCCTGTGTCTGCAGTGTCCTGGAAGGTTCCTGCCCTCTGTTTAATCTCAGGTTTAAGGCCCTGGTTCGCCGGGGCCTCATCTGTGTGTTGGCTGGGTGGGAGAGCAGGGCAGCTTTGGAATATTCTGGTTAAAACTGCAGTGTACGACAGGTCGGGCTGTTCTAGTGCAGGCTGAGACACAAAAGCACTTGGGAAGCTTTGAACTTGAACAAAGGACCATGAAAGGACCACAAACAGTTGTTTTTCTTGCTCCTTTGGGGCCGTGGTGCTGATAAAAAAGGTGCATCTGGAACGTGCAGCTCTTGATCTTCACCGGAGCGCAGCAGGAAATCTCAGTTTGCAAATGCTGCTGCTTCGCTGCCCATTATTCTGAGCAGAAAGATGCTGCTTTTGGAATTTTGCCTTATTCTGTGTGGGCAGCAAAAATTAAAATGTCCAAGGTCGGTAGCTCGGTGTGGAGAACGACTTGTCAGACTGGGGTTTTGGAGAAACGCCGGTGAACCCCAGTAAACCCAACCCCGGGCTTGGGGATCCCACCTGGTTGGTAAGAATCATTTCTGAAGGGTTCAGCTGCGGTGATCCAGGAAAGAAACGAAACTTGTTGCTTAAACAAGACGTAGTAAACAGCCCTGAGCGGCATCAAAGTGCTGCTGGTCCTGGCAGGGAAGGGGAGGAGGAGCCTCGGGTCCTGCAAGGGCTGTAAATCAGCACTCAGAGCACCCCGGGACTTTGTTTGGCCTGTTTAATATTCAAATGGAGTTGCAAATGCTGCCCTCGGAGGTTAATGTTTAATGTGAGGCACAGAAACCCCCCGGGGTTCCCTGGAGCTGCTGCTGGGCTTCCCTTCCGTGGGGAGTGAGGAGCAGCTGGAAGAGCTCACCTTGTCACATTATGGGGGAATACACCTCACAAACTGGGGGGTCGCTCTGCCCTCGCTGCTGGCATGAGCCTGGCAGTGTGTGGAGCTGGATTTTTGGGATGAGTTCAGCTCCATGTGCTCCTGACTGACTGGGTAAAAAAGGCCTTTTTCTGCCATTCCGTTCCCAGGATATTTGGGATCTTTTCCTGCAGCTTTTTCCTGCATCTTCTGAAGCGCTGTGGTTTCTCCAGTGTCTGGGTGTGTTGCAGTTAATTAAAAAAGTCACATTTAAATCAAGAAGCTTTGCAAATTCTGTCCTTAGCATGGGGTAGGGCAGCAATTAGGAGGCTGTTTAACGAGATAGTGTGTGAGGATAAGGTTGATCATCAAAACAAAGCACTTCTTGATACCATCTCTTTATTAGGGAGCCTCAGAGGCCGAGAAGAATCAGAAGTAGCTCTTCATTTCGGGTGCACATTCGTACAACTCACAGGCCTTCAGAATGGGTTTGCCCACGGCAGCTTTTCAGGGAAAGAAAAGCCAAAGGAGCCCCTTTCCCTGCACCACAGGTCCTGCTCTGTGCAGGGAGTGCAGGATGGCACCACCCTGGGGGGATGTGGGTCTGCTGGAGGGCAGAAGCTCTGCAGAGGGAGCTGGACAAGCTGGATCCATGGAATCCATGGGATCCATGGGCCGAGGCCAGTGGGATGCAGGTCAACCAGGCCAAGTGCCGGGTGCTGCCCTTGGGTCACCCCAAGCCCAGGAACGCTCCAGGCTGGGGCAGAGGGGCTGGAAAGCTGGAAAAGGCCCTGGGGGTGCTGGTGGCAGCGGCTGGACGTGAACCCAGCTGTGCCCAGGGGGCAGGAGACCAATGGCCCCGGGGCTGTGGCAGCCCCAGCGTGGGCACAGGCCCAGGGCAGGGATTGTCCCTGTGCTGGGAACTGGGGAGGCCCCCCTGGAATCCCGGGGGCAGTTCTGGGCCCTCAGACAGGAGAGCCCTGGAGGGGCTGGAGCGTGTGCAGGGAAGGGAAGGGAGCTGGGAAGGGTCTG
>NW_016690546.1:176391-181641 GCF_001604755.1 Lepidothrix coronata | reverse complement strand
TCCTCACCCCTGGAATGTCCTCACCCCTGGAATGGCCTGTGCTGGAGTGCAGGGCTGCCCTCACCATGGAATGTCCTGAGCTGGAAGGGACCCACAGGATCATCCATCCAACCCCTGGCCCTGCACAGACACCCCAACAGTCCCACCCTGGCCCTGAGTTGTCCGAACGCTCCCTGAGCTCTGGTGCTGTGACCTCTTCCCTGGTCAGTGCCCGACCCCCCTCTGGGGGAAGGACCTTTCCCTGAGATCCAGCCTGACCCTGCCCTGGCACAGCTCCAGCCCTTCCCTGGGTGCTGGCCCTGCTCCCCAGAGCAGGGATCGGAGCTGCCCCTCGAGGGAGCTCTTTCCACTGCAGAAGCCCTTGGGAAGCCATTCTGCCCTTCAGCAAGGCTTTGGTGACCTCCTGCTCTGCGAGTGGCTGGCAGGCAAAAAGTGCTCGGTTTTGGTTTGTCCTGCCCAGAGTTGCATCTTTCACCTGCACAGAACAAACTTGTGACCCTTTCACCGTTCACCTCTGAAGGTTCCGGGGCTTTGAGGAGGTGGAAGGAAGATAAATATAATAATGATGTACTAAGTCCATTGTTTTTACTAAGACTGAAACCTGGTATCAAATGCAAAGTTTAAGGTTTTGGGTATTTAAATTATCCCGGAACTAATTTAATAACTAACTCCAAAGCTCACTGTGTACAACAGAGGCAATTGATAATTTTATACACTGGGCTGTGGGAGGGAATAAAGGCTCTCATTCATTGCTGGGTTTGATGTTCCTGAGGCTTTGATGTGCTTGGCAGAAATAGCTGAGATCACGAGAGTTTGGTGTCCAGTGGGCTGCAGATCCTGCCTGGGGTTGTGAACATCTGCTGGGGTCGTGGCTGCCTCCGAGGCCTCAGCGTGTCCTGCTCTGCCTTTTGGGCAGGGATTTTAAAAGGGAATGAGCAAAGGAGTGAGGGCAGGGAACAGAGAGCGCAGTGATGAGTGACAGTGGAGTTATGGAAAATTCTGGGGTTCAAAGAGTTGCTTCATTGCTGTGCTGTGAGTTCTGAGGGTGTCCTGGGGCTGCATTTGGGTGGAGAACCCCTGGAACACCCCTGGCCCTCGGTGTGTCCCGTGGCTGTTCCCAGCGAGGGGGGCTCGTGGCGTGTTGTCGATTTGGGAACAGAGGGGCTGCTTTCGTGGAATCATGGAATCCCAGGCTGGCTGGGGTTGGGAAGGACATTAAAGCTGATCCAGTGCCACGGGCAGGGACACCTTCCACCATCCCGGGTTACTGCAAGCCCCATCCAGCCTGGCCCTGAGCTCCAGTATTTATTTATGTAGGAAGGGTGTCCTTCCCCCTTCTGGGTCCTTCAGGCCTCGTGTGAATGGAGGAGGAATCCGTGCAGATCTTGGATTTAATGCTGGCTGTGTTAGAAGGTGAATGAGGACATTCTCTCTCAGTGTTGTTTCATCTTGGAAGCAGCAACTGAGAGTGTGTTCCTGGGGAGTCCGAGGCAGGAGCCTGAGGGGGCTGAGAGTGAGCTCTAAAATAATTCCATAGCTCTTGATCCCCTTCCCCTGACAGACTGAATCCCAGAATCCCTGAGGCTGGAAAAGCCCTCCCAGCCCATGGATCCACCCTGGGCCCCATCCCCACCTTGTCCCCCAGCCCAGAGCACTGAGTGCCACGGCCAGGCCTTCCTGGGACACCTCCAGGGCTGGGCACTCCAAACCTCCCTGGGCAGCCCCTGCCAAGGCCTCCCCACCCTTTCCAGCAACAAATTCCTCCTGAATTTCTCCAGGATGGTGAATCTCTGTCTCCCTTCTCCAACAGGAAGACTTTGAGATGTGCCTGCAGACTCTTGTCAGGGACGACTTGAGACATTTATAGCGTGCTCTGAATTTTGGAGGGTGTTTACTTCTCTCTCCTGGAAAGTTGGGCCCTTTTTAGGCAACCGAAATGGTGCAGTCGAAAAATCTTGATAACCCAAATGATCCAATTTCTTGGGAAGAGCTCAGGGATAAAAATACAGAAGCTGTAAGCTGCTGGGGGTTGGAGCGTGGTGTTATGTACGAACCTGGCAACGCTCCTCGCCTTGTTTCGTTTGAGTGGCTTGACAGGTCTGAGAATGGCTGAGGGCTGCCTTCCAGGAGGGCTGGGAGCGGGCACAGCCCCGGGCTGCGCTGGCACGAGCTGCAGGCGGCGTGGGGTGACACTGGCCCCTGCCCTGGCAGTCACCGGCCCTCACCGGGACACCTGGGACCTGCCACCCCCTGCCAGTGATCTCCTGGAGACTCCAGCTTCCTTCCCACCAGCCCATTTGGCACTAAAGCCCTGTCCTTGCAGGTCTGGGCGGTTCATGGCCATAAATAACAGCACTGGAGAGTCCTCAGCTGCCTTGCCTTGTCCAGGGGTGCCTGACCTTGGGATGGACCTTCTGTGGGTTTCATTGTCCAATCAAAGATCCACGGCAGCTTCACATCCATCCTGGGTTGTACTTGGGATCATGGAATGTCCTGAGCTGGAAGGGACCCACAGGGATCATTGATCCAACTCCTGGCCCTGCACAGACACCCCAGCAATCCCACCCTGGCCCTGAGAGTGTTCTCCAAACACTCCTGGAGCTCTGGAGCTGTGCCCACTGCCCTGGGGAGCCTGGTCAGTGCCCAGCCACCCTCTGGGGGAAGAACCTTGTCCTGAGATCCCACCTGAGCCTGCCCTGGCACAGCTCCATGCAGATTGGAAAGGGTTTGGATCAAGCTCTGTCACCACCACGTGCTGGTTCTGTGCCGGGTCAGCTCCTGTGAAAGACATTCCCAGAGCTTGGCCAAGAGTTTAAAATAGTGCCTGTCTCGGTTCCCTCTTCAGTTACCAGGATCATTCCAGGGACCTCATGATTTGCATCTCGTTTTCCAAATGTCCACATGGGGAGGAGAAGAAATTTGCTGTCACTGTGAACCTGAGTTGATAAAAGATGTGTTGAACCCAGTGTTTGCCACGAGGACTGTGTGAGGGGTGAGCCACAGGCACTGGGAACAGCCACCAGCACCAGGGAGAGAGGGACAGGGAGCTGCTCCTCCACTGGGATGGAACAGGGATTCCAAAAAACTGCCAGAGGGCAGGGTTAGATGGGATATTGGGAAGGAATTGGTGGCTGGGAGGGTGGGCAGGCCCTGGCCCAGGTTGCCCAGAGAAGCTGTGGCTGCCCCTGGATCCCTGGAAGTGTCCAAGGCCAGGCTGGATGGGGCTTGGAGCAACCTGGGCTGGTGGAAGGTGTCCCTGCCCTTGGGCACTCCCTTGGCCTGTCCCTCCAGGCCTTGTCCCCAGTCCCTCTCCAGCTCTCCTGGAGCCCCTTTAGGCCCTGCCAGGGGCTCTCAGCTCTCCCTGGAGCCTTCTCTTCTCCAGGGGAACCCCCCCAGCTCTCCCAGCCTGGCTCCAGAGCAGAGGGGCTCCAGCCCTGGCAGCAGCTCCGGGGCCTCCTCTGGACTCTCTCCAGCAGCTCCACATCCTTCTGCTGCTGTTCCCAGGGCTGGAGCAGCTCTGCAGGGGGGTGTCCCCTGAAGGGGCAGAGGGGCAGAATCCCCCCCTGCCCTGCTGCCCACGATCCCTGTGGGATCAGCCCAGGGTGGGGGTTTGGGGTCCCAGCACACACGGACGGGCCATGTGGAGCTTCTCATTAATGGCTGCTTTTAATCTCAGTAACAACAACGTGCCCTGGGATCTGTGGGATGTGCTCTGATGGCTCCCCGTGGGATTGCTCTGGATATTTAATACCTGGAGTCGTTGGAGAGGGAGCTGTGCTGTCACAGGGTTGGTCCTGCTGAGGAGACTCTGAGCTGGTTACGTGCAGTGGAGTTCATCCTTCTGGAAAGGGTGGTGAGGCCTTGGCAGGGGCTGCCCAGGGAGGTTTGGAGTGCCCAGCCCTGGAGGTGTCCCAGGAAGGCCTGGCCGTGGCACTCAGTGCTCTGGGCTGGGGGACAAGGTGGGGATGGGGCCCAGGGTGGATCCATGGGCTGGGAGGGCTTTTCCAGCCTCAGGGATTCTGGGATTCTGTAATTTTTGTTGTGGTCACTCTTAAAGCAGGTGGGAAGAGACTGAATGTATCCCAAAATATCTCCAAGTGGAGGTCAGACTGCTCAGAGAATCATTAATGGTTGTTCCTGGTCCTGTGTCAGACTCTTTGGTTGCAGTGGAGGTACCCTGGGAAAGGCTTTTTTCCCTTAATTCAAAGAACTGAAATTCTTCCTTTATTAGTAAAATCTTGAGGGACATTATAACTTATATAAAAGGTTGAATTTAGTTCATCTGGTTTGGTATTTCTGATCAACCCTGTTAAAGTAACTAAGGCAGTGGGAAGACTTTAAATTTCATTAAAAATAGCTCCTTTTCATCCGTGTGTGTCCTTTTCCATACGCTTCCATCCCACTGCTCCCTGCTGGGAGGTGCCACTGGAATGCACAGGGAAGGCAGGAGTCCTGTTCCTCTCTTGCTGTGCCCGGAGAGGATCATCTCTGAGGGTTGGAGGGTTGGAAGGGATCTCTTGTGCAGATCTGTTGTGCTCTTCCAAAGGCACTGGGGGGGTTTACAGTGGGTTTTAGGCTGCTGCTGAAGGAGCTCTCCTTGTTCCCTGAGTGGATTCCATGAAAAGGCTGTGGAATACCTTGGAATGATGCTGTCCTAAGGGCTGTGGTGGGGAAGGTGGGCTCTGCTCACGGGGTGTTGGAACATAAATGTGTGGAAAATCTGCAGCACACTTTGGTTTCATTATGGCTTAGAACTGAACTATATCCCTGTGAACTCCTGCCCCTGGATCCCTGGGAGTGTCCAAGGCCAGGTTGGACGGGGCTTGGAGCAACCTGGGACAGTGGAAGGTGTCCCTGTCCGTGGCAGGGGTGGCACTGGATGGGCTTTAAGGTCCCTCCAACCCAACCCATTCCATGATTCCATGATTGTGGGATGCAAAGCTGACTTGGAAGAACAAGGGAAGCTCTCCCTTCCAACCCCCCCATTCCTCCCTCTGCCCTCAGCAGATTGTTCTGTCCGGGCTGAGGATTGCTGTGTGTTCTCCCACAGCCCTTCCAGCTGCAGCCTTGAGCTCTCCCAACGTCCAGTGTCCACTGAAGCCAGGGATCTGTAGGATTTTACTGCTCTCCCAACGTTCAGTGTCCACTGAAGCCAGGGATCTGTAGGATTTTACTGCTCTCCCAACGTTCAGTGTCCACTGAAGCCAGGGATCTGTAGGATTTTAGTGCTCTCCCAATGTTCAGTGTCCA
>NW_016690546.1:171143-173276 GCF_001604755.1 Lepidothrix coronata | reverse complement strand
CCTGCAGTTCTTGGGACAGCAGTTCTTGGGACAGCTTTGGAAGGCTCAGTCTAATAAGTTTTCTATCCCAAGCAAATGTTGCCTCCCTGCTGTTCATCTTCCTTCTGGGATCACTTGTAAATCCATGGAACAGTCTTGGTTTGGGACCAACCTGTGCCTTGGTACATTTTTGAGCTCACTTTGGGTTTATTTCCTGTGTTTTAACCAGCTGCTGAGTCACAAAAGCTCGTGAGTGTTGCTTTAAAGCTGTTTGGAGAATCCCATTCCCTTGGGTGGGAATTCAGCCGAGCCATGGACTGGCCTGGCCTTGTCCACCTGTGCTTTCCTGGGGGGCTTTCCAGCTGTGGAACAGTTTGCTGAAAAAGCTCATCTGGGGCTCGAGTTCAGCAGGTTCAATAAAGTGAGACTTTATTCCCTGCAGCTGGTTATTGGATAACTGGGTTTAAAGGTGGAAGCTCTTGGATAAAGCCGAGTGTTCCAGGGGCTCTGGCCCCACCTGACGTGCTCAGAACTTCCTCACACGCTGGAACTGGGGAGAATTCTCCACGTTTTGGGGTCCTTTTGTTGCTTTGGGTAGCAAAGCTTAAACCTACTTATTCTTAGAGAGGAAACAGAGCAGATTTTGTATTAAAACCTGGCCAAAAAAAGCAATAACCTTAAAATTCCCCTCAGGAATGTGTGTCTGTGGAGGCTGAAGGCCAGGCTGAATGGGATGGGAGCTGGGCAGGGTGTTCAGCTGGGCCAGAGCTGCTGGAGCTGGGGCTCTCTGGGGCCTTTTAGACCAGGAAGGATGTCACTGGAATGTCAGAAGGATTCAGAAACTCCTTTTGGGAACAAGCAGGATAACATCCTTCCCTCAGCATTTCCATGTGTTTCCACTTAGTAACTAAATCAAACATTTAATGTAACTAAAATGTAACTAAATGTAACTAACATTTAAAGCAACTAAATCAAACATTTAATGGTTTCCACTTAGTAACTAAGTGGAAAACATGAAATGTTTGATTTTATCAGGAATGGGCTTGACTAGGCCGAAATAAAAGATCAGTCCATGCTGGTGATTCCCTCCCAGTTTCCAGGAGGAGTTCCTGGGGGGATTCCTGGCCCTCAGTGCTCACTGTTCTTGGTCCTGGAGAGCTGAGAGCACTGGGGAGGTTGGGAGTGCTGTGGGTGTTTGTCTGTGCCCATGGCCAGTGAGGCACAAAACTGCCTGTGGGAATAACCCTGGGAGAAATAACCCTGGGACAGAGCTTGGATAATCCCAGAATCCCGGAATCACTGAGGCTGGGAAGGCCTCCCAGAGCACTGAGCCCAACCTGTGCCCCATTCCCCCCTTGTCACCCAGCCCAGAGCAGCAAGTGCCCTGATCTCCCTTCCCTCTGTCCTCACTGGGAGTTCCAGGGATCTGGAAAGCCGGGTGTGCTCCATCACCCCCGGGAGCCAGGAACAGGCCATTCCCTGGGGCTGCTCAGCAGGAAGCTGAGAGTTCAGGCAGTAAAAATAAACAGCGGGAGGACAAATCTCCTGTTGCAGTGCCCAGAAGGAGCACCTTGGGCTCAGAACACCCTCTGTAAAAGGGGGATATTTTTCCTTTCTGCTGATGAGGAGCTTTCCAGGCACGGGGAGGAGGGACCAGCCTGGCTCTAGGTGGGATTAAAACCAACAATATTTAACAAATAAAATAGAAAAACAGGCTCCTGAGCAGATGGAGAAAGAATTGCCCAGAGCAGAGGTGGCAAGAGGGGTCCCTTGGTTGGTGTTTTTGAACAGCAAGTGAATTAATTGTTGGAACATTTTGTAAACTCAGCTTGTGTTTTGTTGGCAAGAATTACAATAAACCCAACCCCGAGGAGGCAGAGTCTGTTAGTGTTGGAATTCTGTGTCGGAACAGGGAGATTAAATATTTCCTACTTGTCCCAGACGAGTTAAATACCCCAGCCTTGCCATTCTGTTATTAATAGGAATTAACTGTGTGGGTTAGAAACTTGTCCTGCTGCACCAGGACACGGAGGGGTTGATCCAGGTGAGGACCAAACACACCTCCAACAACCTCCTGTCCCCTGATGGGCTTCAACTGAAGGAGGGCAGGGTTAGATGGGACATTGGGAAGGAATTCCTGGCTGGGAGGGTGGG
>NW_016690546.1:169098-170789 GCF_001604755.1 Lepidothrix coronata | reverse complement strand
AACCTGGGCTAGTGGGAGGTGTCCCTGCCCATGGCAGGGGGTGGCACTGGATGGGCTTTGAGGTCCCTTCCAACCAACCCATTCCAGAATTCCATGATCTTTCGAAGCACACTGGAGGATTGTTTCCAGTTTTACATTGTTAACCCTCTGCCCCAAACCACAGAGTCGGGGTGGCCTCGTGTGTTCTCCTTGAGCGAAACCTCTCTGCTCCTTCCAACGTTACAACTCCCTGTTGTTGGAGACAGGGGGGGTTGGAGGCACAGTTTGATTTCCAGGGATCAGGCTGGGAAGTGCTGCTGTGCAGCAGCTCAGCTCCAGCACTGGCAGCAGGTCCTTGGAGGAAGCTGCTTTCCTGAAGCCATCGTGGTTTTCCTTTCGTTGGACACTCCAGAGATAAAGGAGCAGCTTGGAAGGGCTTTGAGAGTCCACTTGGAAAAAGGAAAGAGATTTCTGATTTACTGGTGACAAAAGTGACCTGGATTGAAGTGCTGAGGCCTGAGATGTGGCAGATATCATGGAATCCTGGAGTCCTGGAATGGTTTGGGTGGGAAGGGGCCTTAAAGCCCATCCAGTGCCACCCCTGCCATGGGCAGGGGCACCTTCCACTGGCCCAGGTTGCTCCAACCTGGCCTTGGACACTTCCAGGGATCCAGGGGCAGCCACAGCTCCTCTGGACAACCTGGGCCAGGGCCCCCCACCCTCCCAGGGAAGAATTTCTTCTAATATCCCATCTCTCCCTGCCCTCTGGCAGTGGGAAGCCATTCCCTGTGTCCTCTCCCCCCATCCCTTGTAATAGTCTCTCTCCAATGGAACGAGATGATCTTTAAGGTCCCTTCCCACCAAACCATTCCATGATTCCATAATTAAGGCCTGCACTCCCATCCAAGCAGCATCTCCAGCTGGCTGGGAGGTGGAGCTGCTCCCTGCCCTTCTCTGATCTGTGTTTCCACAAGGATGCTGATCCCTGCAGTCCGGATAAATTCCCGTGGATCCATCCAGGCTCCTGCTGCCGGGGAGATCCCGGCTCTGCCCGGATCGGGGGAGCTGGGTGGGCTGTGCCTGCTGCCAGGAGCTTCAGGCTGGACAAGGCTCACTGGAACTCACACTGAGCACACTGTGCTTTTATCCCCAAATATAAGAGCTGGGAACAGCTTGGGAAGCAAAATAGCCGGAGTTATCTTGGGCAGCAGGAATGTGTGACCCTGACACATTTATCCTCGTGTTCTCATCCTCTGCTCCAGCTCCTTTTCCCTGTTGTTTAAGGAGGGAAAGTGAAACTCGAGCAGTTGTGTACCAGGGATTGTTTGGAATATCCCCATGGCTGGGACCCCAGGCAGGCCCCAGGCTGGGGCTGAGGGATGGCAGCTCCATGAGGAAACTGCCCCTTTTGGAAAGCTTATTTTGGGCTGTTCACAGCTGCTGATCCCTGCAGAGCCTCGGGCAGCTCAGGGCCTGTCAGGCTGCACAGACCAGGGAATGAGATGTGGGGAGGGAGGAGATGGAGGGAGGGTGTTTGTGGGGGGAGCTGAGGGGGAAGGGGACAGGGGAGGAGCAGAGTACAGGTAGTAAAATCATGGACTCATGGAATGGGTTGGGTGGGAAGGGACCTTAAAGCCCATCCAGCCCCACCCTGCCACAGGCAGGGACACCTTCCACCAGCCCAGGTTGCTCCAAGCCCCGTCCAGCCTGGC
>NW_016690546.1:166105-167648 GCF_001604755.1 Lepidothrix coronata | reverse complement strand
TGAAGGTTCAGTGTGAAAGTTACTCTGTGAAGGACCCAGATATTTAAAATCTAATGAAAAAGGTGGGATGTTCAGCCTTTTCCATGGCCCTGCTCTGGTGGCTGGAAGGGAGAGCCCCTGTCAGTAAATGTTCCTGGAGGGAAGTGCTCAGGGCAGTGGCAGAGTCACCATCCTGGAGGTGTTCCAAGTCGTGTGGATGTGGCAGTGGAGCCCGTGGGTTGGTGGTGACCGTGTTTGGTGGTTGGACTCGGTGATCTCCGGGGTCTTTTCCAGCCCTGGCAGTTCCACAGTGATGGACAGCAGAGGTGCAGCTTTAACCGGTCCCTTTCTGCCTCCCAGCCAGTCGTGTCCCATCACCATGTTCTGGAAGTTTGATTTGAACACGACGTCGCACGTGGACAAGCTGCTGGACAAGGAGGATGTGACACTGGAGGAGCTGATGGACGAGGATGACGTCCTGCAGGAGTGCAAGGCCCAGAACCGCCGGCTGCTGGACTTCCTGTGCCAGCAGCACTGCATGGAGCAGCTGGTCACCCTCATCACCCATGAGCCCCCCCTGGACATGGACGAGAAGGTCCGATTCAAGTAGGTATTGGGGTCCTGCCCTCCCACCCCACGATCCTGGGGCTGCAAACCAAGGCTTCCCCCTGGGCCCCGTCCTGCGGTGCCAGGGGGTGTAACCTCTTCAGTGGGGGAGCGCTGGGGGTGTGTCACAGCATCTGGGGGCTTGTAGGGCATTTTCAGACCCTTTCTGCTTTATTTTTAGTAGTTTAACATGGAGCTTGTCTTACAAAAGTATCTCCTGTTGTTCACTCAAAATCAGCGTCTCCAAAGCCCCTTGAGTAGGGTTTTGTTGGAACTGTAGCACAAGGGGGAGAAATCTCTGAAGCCAATGGGTTTTCAAACCCTCAGAAGAAAGTGAGCTGAAAAGTGAGTGGAAAATGTGATATTCTCAATGTGCTGGACATTCAGCCCCTGCTGGTTTCAGGGATCACAGCTCCAGAGGACCTGACTGCACTCAGAGCGTGCCGAGCTCCTCACACGGGTTTGGTTCTCACAGCAACTTGTGTTTATCCACTTTGAGCTGAATGTATACTTCAGAATATTTACAGTTTGGACTTGGGAAGTTTGTTTGTCTTTGTTAAGTTTATATAAAAGTAAAGGGTTGCTCTGACTATAAATAAATAAAACCAGGCAGGTTTTTCCTGGTGGGAATGGGTCAGTGTTGGCCATTGCTCAAAGCCCACAGAAATGGGAATGTTTGGGTTTATTGTCAGGTGAGACAGTTGGTAGCTGTGATTAGGTGACTGTTCCAGGTGAGGGAATGCCAGGGAATATGTTCTGTAGTAATCTGGAATATGCTATGGCTGCTTTTGCAAGGATCCTGCTGTAAAAGGTGAATTTGAGACCCCCCTGCAGAGCTGCTCCAGCCCTGGGAACAGCAGCAGGAGGACGTGGAGCTGCTGGAGAGAGTCCAGGGGAGGCCCCAGAGCTGCTCCCGGGGCTGGAGCCCCTCTGCTCTGGAGCCGGGCTGGGAGAGCTG
>NW_016690546.1:159557-165724 GCF_001604755.1 Lepidothrix coronata | reverse complement strand
AAGGTGTCCCTGCCCATGGCAGGGGTGGCACTGGATGGGCTTTAAGGTCCCTTCCCACCCAAACCATTCCATGATTCCATGATTGTAATGAAACAGGGGAGGTGGGGACAGAGACAGAGGTTTCAAGGAGCAAATTCCTCTGGGTCACTGTGGCTGACCTTGATGGAGCAGTTTTGGAAGCACCTCAGTCTCTGGGGCAGACGAGGCACAGAGGCATTTCCAGAGCCTGGGGAGGGACAGGAGAGGGGAGAGAGGGTTTGAGCTTGTTAGAAGCTGGGAAGCTTTTGGAATAAATAAAGGCCAAGCAGTAAGAATGGACTCTGTCTAAATCCAGATGGAATCCCAGTTTTGGCTCTTCAGAAAAGGTTGTGAAAGTTTGTGAGGTGGAACGGGGAGAAACTCGATAGGTCTGGAAGGACGTGCGGCTCGGGATGGTGTGAGCTGGGGAAAGGGGATCATCACGTCCTTCCTTCTTGGGAGGCTGGGCTGGAAGTTCCTGAAAAGGGAACTGCAAAGAGGAAAACTCCACAGTAAAGCACCATCCAAGCAGAATGTGTGGAATTGAGCACCTGGAGGGAGACCTGGAGCAAGAAAGGAGAGTGTGAACTCTTGGAGCTGTCGTGGCTGTTTGGGATGAATTGGTGATGTTGGGGGGTGTCCCCAAAACCTACTGAGAGCACGGGGTGGGGAGAGCACAACTCCCAGGGGTGTCAGAGGGTGCTCTGGGGACAGAGGGTGAGTGTCAGGTGAGGTGAGTGCCTGGAAAGCAGCAACACTGGGACGAGGTGCCTGAATGGGAAGGGTGAGGTGATGGGTCAGGACCTGGGGGTGTGAGGGCTGCAGGAACAGAACGTGCTGGGACAAGGAGAGGTTTCATTTCTCCCCTGTGCACAGAGAAGCACCACACACGGATTTTTAGGAGTGGTGGATGCCTTTTGCATGGAGCAATGAGCCAGAAGAAGGAGAAATGAGTGTCCGTGTCCCCTTGGGGGCTCTGAGAAATGTGATGCTGTGAATCCCCGTGTATGGCAACCATAATGCCCTGACCTTTAATGTCCTCTGAGCAGCAAAGAGCACAGAAACAGCATCACCAGGGGCTTGGGGTGGTTTTGGAACTCTTAGGACTGGAACTACATAAATACAAGGAGCCTGGTTGGGAAGTGAATGGTGCTGGGAAAGGGGGCAAAGCTTCCAGCTGGCCTGGGAATGTTTTAGTGGCTCATGGTGGGAGAAGAGCTTGGGTTGCAAAGATTGAAAAAGACCCTGATGTAGAAACCTGGTTTGATTAGAAACAAATAATCCTCTGAAGGTAAAAGTACATCCTCACAAGAGGAATCAGTCATGGGATGGTTTGGGTGGGAAGAACCTTAAAGCCCACCCAGTCCCACCCTGCCATGGGCAGGGACACCTTCCACCAGCCCAGGTTGCTCCAGCCTGGCCTTGGACACTGCCAGGGATCCAGGGGCAGCCACAGCTCCTCTGGGCAGCCTGTGCCAGGGCCTGCCCACCCTCCCAGGGAAGAACATCTTCAGTAAGAGCCGCACCAAGGGGAGGTTTCCCGGGGAGTTCCCTCTGGAGCTGCAGCGTCTGCGCTCTGTGTTCCAGGTACCCCAACACGGCCTGCGAGCTGCTCACCTCCGACGTGCAGCAGATCAACGACAAGCTGGGCGGGGACGAGACTCTGCTCAACATCCTCTACGACTTCCTGGATCACGAGCCTCCCCTGAACCCTTTGCTTGCCAGTTTCTTCAGTAAGACTATCGGGAACCTCATTGCCCGGAAAACGGAGCAGGTAGTGCTGGGCTCTGTGCTGCCGGGGCACAGGTCATCTCCTGGCGGGGGCTGGGCTGCCCCGGGAGCTCGGGATGGTCTCACAGTCGCCTTAGAGGCTGGAGTTGAAATGTGGGCTCCCAACAGTTCTTGGAATTCCTCACTTGAGGGAGGTGCTGGCTTAGGCAGACACCTTCCCAGAGCTTTGGGGTGCCACAGCCGAAGGTTTATTTTTATACTAAGGCATATTGAGGCACCCTTGGGTCATCAGAGCCTCAGTCTCATCCCTATAAAAGGGGTGCTGGAAGCATGGGCTGAGCAGGGATTTGGGAACGTGCACATCCCAGTTAAATACTGGTTTTTAAAATGAAGGCTGTCGTTGACTGTGAGAAAAGGACAATTCTCCTGCTCCACTTGATGCTCTTACTCTGTGGCCTTGGGCTTCCTTGTGGTGCAGAGGAGACAAAAGCTGGCTAAAAAGATTTCATTTAGTCCTGCCATGAGATAAGAACGTTATTGTCCCGTTCTCTGGAGAGTTCCCAACCTCATCACCCTTGGGATCAGGGTCGGGGTGAGGAGGTGAACCCAGGGAGTTGTGTGTGGTGCTGGCAGCTGATGGGGGCTCCTTTCCTTCCAGGTGATTGCCTTTCTAAGGAAAAAGGACAAATTCATCAGCCTGGTGCTAAAGCACATCGACACATCAGCCATGATGGACCTGCTGCTGCGGCTCATCAGCTGCGTGGAGCCCGCGGCGCTGCGGCACGACGTGCTCAACGTGAGCCTGGGCTGGCACTGCCGGGTGGCATGGCATGGCATGGGCATGGGCATGGGCATGGGCATGGGCTGGCACTGCCGGATGGGGCTGTGCCACTGGGACCGGGCCTTCAGAGCTGCCCTGCTGGGCTGTGCCACTGGGACTGGGGCTGGGGATGGACTGGGACTGCCCTCCTGGGCTGTGCCTCTGGGGCTGGGGCTGGGACTGCCCTCCTGGGCTGTGCCTCTGGGGCTGGGACTGCCCTCCTGGGGCTCTGCAGCCAGGAATGGGGCTCTGAGAGGAACCAGAGTCCTATGGGTTGCTGATTCTGAGAGCAGGCCCTGGCACAGGCTGCCCAGAGAAGCTGTGGCTGCCCCTGGATCCCTGGAAGTTTCCAAGGGCAGGCTGGGCAGGGCTTGGAGCAACCTGGGCTGGTGGGAGGTGTGGATAGGGGGTGACACTGGATGAGCTTTGAGGTCCCTCCCAGCCCAACCCAACCAATTCCATGATTCCATGAACTTTACAGTCCATTCCAAACCAAACCATCCTGTGATTCCGTGGTTCTGAGATTCTGTCATTGCAGAAACCTCCAAAGTCTTTTTCCTTTTCCTTAGTGTTAAGTGAGTTCTTCCAAAAGCAGCTGGGAGTGCTTTAGGTTGGTTATCCTGAGGGGTGCCACATCCAGCAGTTGGCCTGGAACAGTTGGGTGGGGATGAGGATGAGCTTGCAGGGGAGGCTGGGGAAGGAGAAGGGGAAGGGAGTGTTTTGAGGTGACATTCCTGGTTTGACTGGGCTGGGAAGGGGAGATAAGGGATGGTTTGCACCGAGGGCAAGATCGAGGCACAACAACAGCGTTGTGGCATCTGGGAGGGTCAGGAATTACTGAGTGGGAACAGCAGGAAGAGGAGGAACTGCGGGGAGAAGAATGTGTTGATCAGTGTGGTGATGCTGCCCAGAGGAGACACTGTTTGTCCCTGGTCCATTCCGTGTTTCCCAGAGTTATTTAGGTTTTAGTTCCATAGCAGGGTGGAAATCAGGATCTATCCTTGTCCACGCTCGGGGAATTTGGGTCCTGCCTGTGGCTGGGATTAGGAGAGAGGAGGAAGGGCTTCCCCTTCCTGAAAAGCCTGAAAAGCTTCTCAAAGCTCCTCTTGTTGCGAGTTCTGGGAAATCAAACCAGGATTTTCTTTCCCTCCAGTGGCTCAATGAAGCGAAGATTATCCAGAGACTCGTGGAGCTGATCCATTCCAGCCAGGACGAGGACGTGAGTGTGACCAGGGTCTTGGCTCTGAGGGTGGTGGGTCCTGCAGGGTCCGTCCAGGAGGCTCCCAGGTCCCTTTGGAGATGTCCTGGTGACCTGTGGAGGAGCTGAGGGACGACCTCAGGGTGTCCTGTCCTCTGCTTGCTCAGCACCAAAGCCCTTTGTTGTGGTTTTAATCTGGTTTTTACTCCCAATTCCTCGGTTCATTTTGCTGCTGCATCAGTTCATCTCAAACCTGCAGACAACGGGAACTTCACTGGCTTTCAGTAGGAACCTGCTGTTCATTGAAAATCTTTTCAAATTGACCAAGTTGTGCCATTCTCACGTCTTTTAGCCCATAAACAGGAATTCAACCCTAAAATCTGCAAGATGAGTTCTCCGAGCCCTGAAAAAGTGGCAGTGCCAACCCTGATTCCCTCAGCTCATCCCAGCCAAAGTTACACCTGGGGGAGGAAAGCTGGGCAGTGCCTGCTGGATGTGTGTGCCGGAGCAGAGCTGTCAGCAGCTCCAGAGAGGCTTTGATTGATGGCCAGAACGAGAGGATTAATCCCTCAAAGTACCCTGCAAAGCCTTTGAATCCACAGTAATTAAGTTGTAAAGGGTTTTATCAAAGCATTTCTTTTTCTTCAGGCGGGAAACCTGAGCAGGGAGCAGGAAAAATGAAATGCCCGTGTTGGGAATGTGCAGGTTGATGGAGTTGAGGAGGGAGATGAAAAAGAACCTTCATTTCAGCTCCTGACCTGCAGTTAATGGTTAAGTTCAGGCCAATCTCCTCTTCAGTTCTGTGTTGTGTTAATGTTCTGATCAAGGTTGTACCTAACAGAGGAGTCACCTTCAGTGTGGTGGGAAGAGCTGGGACTGACCCGTGTTGTTGCACTCCCAGCTCAGTTCCGTTTCCCCTGACCCTGCTCCGTGTCCTTGTTCCAGAGGCAATCCAACGCTTCCCAGACCCTGTGTGACATCATCAGGCTGAGCAGGGACCAGAGCACGCAGCTCCAGGACACCCCAGAGCCGGATCCCCTTCTCACAGCACTGGAATCGTGAGTACCCGGCTGTTCCCTCCGGGATCGCTCCGGGCACACGGGCGGTGTCCGGCCTGGGCACAGCTCCTGTGCCAGCCAGGGGTGTGCTCTGACCCCTCTTGGGGTGTGGGGCTTTGTGGCTCCCTCTAAAGGCAGGAGAGGGGGGTCAGGGAGCCCAGAATTCCTGGCTGGGTGCAATATGAGGCAAAACCCAAGGGATTTGAGGCTGGGAGAGTTGGGGTGTTCAGCCTGGAGAGCAGCAGGTTGTGAGAGACCTCACAGCACCTTCAGGGTCTGAAAGGGACTCCATCAGGAACTGGAATGCCAGGACAAGGGGGAATGGGTTCAAACTGAAAGAGGGGAAATTTAGGTTGGATATTGGGAAGGAATTGCTGACTGGGAGGGTGGGCAGGCCCTGGCCCAGGTTGCCCAGAGAAGCTGTGGCTGCCCCTGGATCCCTGGAAGTGTCCAAGGCCAGGTTGGACAGGGCTTGGAGCAACCTGGGCTGGTGGAAGGTGTCCCTGTCCATGGCAGGGGTGGCACTGGGTGTCTGTGAGGTCCCTTCCCACCCAGAGCATTCCATAACTGTGATATCCCAGATAACATCCAGTGTGAGCCGTGTACCACAAACGTTGGTTTCCCCGCCTCACTCCATTCCCCTGGCGTTGTTTCTTTGCTCTTTGTAACGTACATTTAAATTATTTATGTACCATGTTTTCTGCTTCTTGTATTTGCTTCAAACCTAAAATTTTCCTGGAGATTCTCCATGAGATTGAAACCAAAACCAGGCTGTCCCAGGCCTGGAGGGGACATTGTGACAGGAAAGGGCTGAAAGGAGCCGTGCAACGAACAGCAGAGCAGCTGCAGCTGGGGCTTCAAACTCCCCCTGGACGTGTTTGTGTCCACCCAGAGCTCCTCAGTCCCTGTGACAGTGCTGGTGTTTTGTCCTGATTCAGAGCTCTCAGTTCCTACAGGACTGTGAGGGCATCCCTGCACAGGAGCCAGTGTGGGTGGGTGGGAATGGGATGTGGATCCTGCTGCACACAAGCACTGGGAAGCCACCAGGACCTTTCTGGGCTTGACATGGAGCTCTGCCCCTGCCAGGACCTGCTGCTCTTCCTTAAATGCTTCGTTTCCTTTGCTGCACCTGCAGGAATGGGGCAGATCTTTGTGCCATGGACATAATCCTGTCCTGGCAAAATAGCACAGGGTTGGATTTTCATGGAGTCCCAGGATGGTTTGGGTGGGCAGGGACCTTACAGATCATTTCCCTACCATGGGCAGGGACACCTTCCACCAGCACAGGTTGCTCCAAGCCCCGTCTAACCTGGCCTTGGACAATTCCAGGGATCCAGGGGCA
>NW_016690546.1:157977-159320 GCF_001604755.1 Lepidothrix coronata | reverse complement strand
CAGCTCCGGGGCCTCCTCTGGACTCTCTCCAGCAGCTCCACGTCCTCCTGCTGTTGTTCCCAGGGCTGGAGCAGCTCTGCAGGTCCCATCCCTGTGGATCCTTCAGCCTCTCCTCAGTCTGTCTCAGTTCTGAGCCCTTCCAGTCTGGGAGATGAGGTTGGAAGGGCTCAGTGGTTCCCCCTGGGAATCCCAGGACCTTTAGTGAGGGTCCCGAGCTCCTACCTGGGAGGGGTGATGGCCCTGGAGAACGTGGGGCTTTCACACTCTTTTGGTCATTGTCAACTTTCTCGGTAGTTTTGCAGAGGGCTGTGGGACCCTGCACTTCCAAAAACATCTCTGAAATTCCTGGTGCCACTTCATTGTTCAAAATAAAGGATCTTTGAGCAAAAGTACTTTTTTTGCTTCTCTTCCCTTTCTGCTGAAGGTCACAGATCCCATTACTTTTTTTCCCCGGCATTACTGGTGACCTTTTTGATTTTGGATAACTTTTATCATCTCTGAGTCAGGAATTAATGGTCAGCTGGGGCAGGATGAAGGAGCCAGGACCAGGATTATGGAATAAACCCCAAATCCAGATTTCAGTGGCTGCTGGCTGGGTGAAAAAACAGTGAACTCGGTTAATTACAGCAAATTTACTTTTTTTTCCTGCCTCTGCCTCTCCTGCCTTTGCTGACGGGGTGTTTTTAGAGGCTCCTCATTAACATAACCCTCTCTCATGCATTATTCATCTATTTTTACATTTTTATCTCATATTTTATTTATACCAATGGGAATATGTTAGAAAATAGTACAGATTCAGCTGTGAACTCCAGTGATGCTGGTTTGAGCTGGACCTGTGAGTCAGGAGGGCAGGGAAGGCACCTGCTGAGTGCTGGGGTTTGGGGAGCTGTTGGTGGCATCCTCTGGATTCTCATGGGAAGAGCCTGAATTCTCTGGGGAACCAGGAGCTGCTGGGGAGCAGAGCTGGGCTCAACCTGCTGTTCCTCTGCTATTCATTCCCAGGGCAGAGAGCAGGGAGAACAGTGGGGTGTTACCTCTGTGCTGGTTGTTCTTCAGCTGTGAGGCTGTTCCAGGCTGATTTCAGTGCTGGAAAGGCCCAACCCCAGAGCTCAGCCCTTCCTTGGTGATCCCTGCCCAGCTCTGTCAGGGCTGGGCAGGCACCTGCTCCTGGGGCAGGGGCTCAGAGAGGGGAATTGATTCAAATGTTAAAATATCTCACTGTGCCCCAGCGTGGGCACAGGCCCAGGGCAGGGATTGTCCCTGTGCTGGGAACGGGGGAGGCCCCCCTGGAATCCCAGGGGCAGTTCTGGGCCCTCAGACAGGAGAGACCTGGAGGGGCTGGA
>NW_016690546.1:154039-157774 GCF_001604755.1 Lepidothrix coronata | reverse complement strand
AGGGGGGAGCCGGGGGGGAGTCAAGCTCTTTTCTCAAAAAACAAGTAACAAGATCAGAGGAAATGGCCTCAGGCCAGGGGAGGGTCAGGTTGGGGCTGAGGAGGAATTTGTTGCTGGAAAGGGTGGGGAGGCCTTGGCAGGGGCTGCCCAGGGAGGTTTGGAGTGCCCAGCCCTGGAGGTGTCCCAGGAAGGCCTGGCCGTGGCACTCAGTGCTCTGGGCTGGGGGACAAGGTGGGGATGGGGCCCAGGTTGGATCCATGGGCTGAGAGGGCTTTTCCAACCTCAGGGATCCTGGGATTCTGGAAGGGGATCGTGGCTGAGCCCACTGAAATGTGGATGTTATTGACATTTGCTTTGTTGGCCGCAGTGTCCAGCCCTGGCTCTCACCACGCCCCTCAGGAAGGCTTCTCTTCCACTGTGTTGTCCTCCCGTGGTTCTGGTGGATAATTGTGGATGATCAGCAGTAGCTTCACCTTGTCTTTAATAACTTGCACTGAGTTGGCACTGGGGTTGTGTTCCAGGTTAGAACTGCGAGGTGGTGAAGAAGGACAGGTTGGTTTGGAGTGGGGGTGTTGGTAGCCAGGTGTTGCCTGAGGGATCAGTGCCCAGGTTCAGGAAGCAGGTGCAGAACCAGTCACGTCCTGTGGGACGTCACCAGGGAGTGTCTTTATTCCTTCCCCAAGCAATGAAATAAATGTGGCAGCCCTTTCCTTCCAGAAGACCCTCACGTGGGTGTTTGGTGATGAAAGCAGCTGCCAAGTCCGTGTCATTCTTACCCTGTTGTGTGACCCCACAGGCAGGAATGTGTGGAGCAGCTCCTGAGGAACATGTTTGATGGGGAGCAGACAGAGAACTGCATCGTCAATGGCACGCAGGTTCTGCTGACCCTGCTGGAGACGCGGCGCTCCGGGTGAGTCGGAATCCCTTCCTCCGGGAGCAGTGGGAATGGGAGCCCCAGTCCAGTTTTCTTGGGCAAAAAGGACATTTTGTGGCCTGGTCTGAAGTGCTGCCTAGAAATGTCTGCGAGGACAAGCAGTGCCAGGACAAGAGGAAATGACTTTAAGCTGAAGAGGGGAGATTTAGATGGGAAATAGGGAAGGAATTCCTGGCTGGGAGGGTGGGCAGGCCCTGGCCCAGGTTGCCCAGAGAAGCTGTGGCTGCCCCTGGATCCCTGGAAGTGCCCAAGGCCAGGTTGGAGCAACCTGGGCTAGTGGAAGGTGTCCCTGCCCATGGCAGGGGTGGCACTGGGTGGGCTTTAAGGTCCCTTCCCACCCAAAGCATTCCACAATTCCATGATTCTCTATGTGTGACTGTATAGTTCTAATTTTGTTTTTAAAAGTTATGTCCCCTTTTATGTCTTCTTATGGAGAAAGAGGAGAGAAAAGGCAAAGAGAGTTTTGTGGAGGGAAGTGAGACATGGAACAGCTCACTGTTCAAAAAGGAGGGATCAGGAAGGGTGAAGATCCTGGAGCTTCAGGAAGAGGCCCTGGAGAGCAGGACAGGAGAGGGCACTGAGGAAACAAGGTGTTGGTCAGAAGGTCTTGAGTGGAGCTGAACTGAGAAGGGAGTGAGCCAGGAACTGTGCCGGGGCTGGCTCCTGGGATCTCTGGAGCTGTGTGAGCTGGAGGCTCAGGGATTCCTGCCCAGCTCCTTCCTGACTGTCTGGAATTCCCTTCCTGATGGAGTGAGAGTGTTTGTGTTACTGCAGTTGGGTGGCAGAGCTGTTGTGATTTACTCCCTGCCAGTGAAGAGGGATGATGAGCACAGCTCCAGCCCCTTGGGCTTTCCATCCCTTGGTGTCTTTGTGTGCATCTTTCTGAACACCTGGGGAGGATTTACAGCTTTTAACAAATATTTGTAGTTAACTTGCTGATGTCATTTGCTTCCCAAATATTTGGGAACTTTTAAAGAGCAGGAGGCCCTTCAGGAATGTGTCTGTCACCTCAGGCACAGGTTTGACACATGAAGTTTGATATCAGGTTTGGTATGTGAAGAGCATCTTGTAAATGATATATTAATATGACATATGTAAATATATTATGTGAATGTATTCAGTGGCTGGAAATTATTGTTTTTCATATTGACAGTTATTTTTTCAGAGAAAATCACTGACATGGCCAGCGAGACTGGAGACCCTTGTAAGGTTTTGTCAAATCTCCACCTCAGTGGACACTGAGGTGTGAAGGGAAGTTGTTTTAGTGGAGTTCTGACTGAACAAGTTGGGCAGTGATTTATTATCACAGAGTCACCGAACCCCGGGATGGCTGGGGTTGGAATGGACCTGTAAGACCATGTGATACCATCTGGTGGTTAAAAACGGGAAGATTTACCCCGAGGGAATTGTCCTGCTCTTCCCCTGGCAGGGTGGAAGGACTGATGGACTCGTACACTCAGGGATTCGAAAGGTCTTACACTGTCAACAGCAGCATCCTCCACGGGATCGAGCCTCGGCTCAAGGACTTCCACCAGCTGCTGCTCTGCCCACCCAAGGTAGGCCCGACCTGCTCCTGCTCGGGGAGTTCCCTGTCCTTGCACACGGATCTCCTGGGCACTGCCAGGAGCAGGAGCCTGCCACAGACAGAGGGCTTGGGGAGGAAAATCCACGCTCCAGTGTGGTAGTTCAGGGGTTCAGGGATCAGGCAGGAGGAACCTGAGAGCTGTTGTGTTCAGGGAAATCCAGGAAGTACAGACACATGGGACTGGGGGATTGAGGGAGGGTGGTGAAGAGGAGGGAACTTTGAATTAGTGGATATTTGGGTTTTAATCTTCAGATTTGGAAGTCAAAGTCTCCCAGTGGTCACAGGACTGGGAGGGTGGTTTAGGTTTCCCTGCAGGGAACATTCCTGAAAGGAACTGGTTCTGTGAAATCCCGGAATCCCAGGATAGTCAGGGTTGGAAGGGCTCTCTGGAGACCATTCAGTCCAACCTCCCTGCCCAGGCAGGTGACACAGGAACATGTCCAGGTGGGTTTGGAATGTCTCTGGAGAGGGAGACTCCACCCCCTCCCTGGGCAGCTGTTCCAGGCTCTGCCACCTCTGTGGGAAGTTCTTCCTGCTGTTGAGGTGGAACTTGTGGTTTAATTTCTGGCTGTCGCTCCTGCTCCTGTCCCTGGGCCCCCTGGGGAGCACCCCCCTGTGTGTGTGCCCCGAGGGGTGCTGGGGTGAGCTGACCCTGCCCTGTTCCCCCAGAAATCCGCAATCCTGACGACGATCGGGGTGCTGGAGGAGCCGCTGGGGAACGCGCGGCTCCACGGCTCCCGGCTCATCGCGGCGCTGCTGCACACCAACACTCCCAGTATTAATCAGGAACTATGCAGACTCAGTACCATGGATTTATTACTTGTGAGTATCCCAGCGGGGCACCGGGAGCGGGGAGAGGGGAAGGACTTCCCGCTGGGAGCAGTTTTGCTTTCCCTTTCATCTCTTCTGTGGAGGGGGGCCGGAGCCTAATTACTGCTCTAATCTGCTGCGGGAGCATCCAGCCCTGAACAGCCCTGTAACCCACATCCAATTGTTGGCATTTGGAACTGAGCCTCACACTTAACATTTCTTGTTAATGCAGTGGAGGGTGTGTGAAACACTCTGGTTGTGGGGGGTGTGTGAGCTCCTGTAGTGCTGGGAGCTGGGCTGCCTCACAGAATCCCAGGATCCCTGAGGTTGGAAAAGCCCTCCCAGCCCATGGATCCACCCTGGGCCCCATCCCCACCTTGTCCCCCAGCCCAGAGCACTGAGTGCC
>NW_016690546.1:138000-153510 GCF_001604755.1 Lepidothrix coronata | reverse complement strand
CTCCAGACCCTTCCCAGCTCCCTTCCCTTCCCTGCACACGCTCCAGCCCCTCCAGGGCTCTCCTGTCTGAGGGCCCAGAACTGCCCCTGGGATTCCAGAGGGGCCTCCCCAGTTCCCAGCACAGGGACAATCCCTGCCCTGGGCCTGTGCCCACGCTGGGGCTGCCACAGCCCCGGGGCCATTGGCCTCCTGCCCCCTGGGCACAGCTGGGCTCACGTCCAGACGCTGCCACCAGCACCCCCAGGGCCTTTTCCAGCTTTCCAGCCCCTCTGCCCCAGCCTGGAGCGTTCCTGGGCTTGGGGTGACCCAAGGGCAGCACCCGGCACTTGGCCTGGTTGACCTGCATCCCACTGGCCTCGGCCCATGGATCCCATGGATCCCATGGATTCCATGGATCCAGCCTGTCCAGCTCCCTCTGCAGAGCTTCTGCCCTCCAGCAGACCCACATCCCACCCAACTTGGTGTCATCCATGAACTTACTGAGGGAGCCCTCGATCCCCTGACCCAGACCATGGATAAAGGTTGTCCTGCTGGGAACAGGGACCGGGGCTGGAAGGTTCTGGTATAACCTGGGCAGCCTTAAGAGAATTATTTCCATACTTAAAAATTCTTAGTTACTCTTTTTCTTAGCATTAAATCAGCCACAGAATAGTTAGATTGGTTTTTTCAGCATGTCTGTGCTGTGAGCCCTGCCTGGGAGGGAGAGGATTCCCAAGTTTATTAGGAAATGTTCATTTATTTCCCAGTGAACTGAGCACTTGGGAATCCAGGGGCAGCAGAGCCCAGCCAGCCCTCAGTGGCTGCTGGGGTGGAGAAGGAGAATTGCTTTAGTGGAATTGCTGATTAAACAAGTTGGGCACTGATTTAATGTCACAAAGTCACAGAATCCCAGGATGGCTGGGGTTGGAAAGGTCCCTACGGGTGGAAGATTTATCCCGACTGAATCCTTCTGCCTCTCCCTTTTTCTTGCAGGACTTATTTTTTAAATACACGTGGAATAACTTTTTGCATTTCCAAGTGGAACTGTCCATAGCAGCTATTCTGTCCCACTCTGTGCAAGAGGGAAAACCCCCCACGAGTGAGCAGGAGAGCAAAGAGGAGGCTCCCAACGGGACCGCGGCGCACACGGAGCCTCCGGCAAACACCCCCGAGAACCTCATGGTCACCCACGTGAGTCACCAGCTCTGGGGCCCCTCTGCCCTGGATTAACCAGGAATTGGTGGATCAGCCATTCCAGAGCGTGGAGTTCTGTTCCTCTTAGTTCTTGTTGTTTGTTGTTGGTTCTCATGGCTCCGCATGTGCTTTTGTACATTTGTTTTTAGCGTCCTGTTGCAAAATAAACGTCAAAATCACCGCATTTAACGGGCTCGTGAATCCATTGGTATCCAGTTCCATTCTTTTAGTAAAAACACCTATAAATTTTGGACAAAAAAACCTCCCTGAGCACATTTCAGCTTCCCTTTGGGGGCCCTCCTGGTGAGACCTTGGTGCTGTGGTTCCAAATGCCAGCAGCGTTTCCATCCCTGCTGCTGGGAAGCCCAAGAGAGGGGGGGATGTTACAGGTGTTGCTGTTCTCCCTGGGGAGATCCTCGGGGAAAATAACTGGGAAAGAAGGAATTCCTGGGCAAGGGAAGTGCTGGAACTTGAGGGTTTGGGGAGCGAAGGGAGGAACTGAAGAACCCACGTTCAGACTCCTGAGCTGTGAGTGTCCCTTTGGAAAATCCTGACTGTTCTCCCTCTTCTCCCCTCCAGCTGTTCCAGAAGTGCTGCCTGGTGCAGAGGATACTGGATGCCTGGGAAGCCAATGACAAAATCCAGTAAGGAACTGGTGCCCCAGGGCTGCACGTTGAACCACTGGGAGGATTTACAGCTTAGTGGTGTCTGAACCCACTGGGATTTTGGTTGGGATTTGGAACTGGGGTGGTTTGCGTGTTAAAAAGCCAAATTCCCCAAATACACATAGAATTTGAAAGCCTGATTATTTTTTGGGGTGTGTCTAACACCTCATCCCAAACACACAATCTGCTGCTTTCCCAGGAAATCACAAAGAATATTCACTTTTTTTCTTTCCTGTGTTTTTGTTTTAAATCCATAATTATATTCTCCCTGTAGTGGAAAACTGAGGTGGCCAAGCATTTGTGCCCTGGATTTGGTATTTTACCTTTATAAACTCCTTGGACATGTGCTGATTCCAGTGATAAGAACCAAAGAATTAAAAAATCCTAAAACATATTAAAGTGAAAATACTTTGGAGGCTTCAGTTTCCTTGTCCAGTTGAATGTTTTGGTCTTCCCTCACTATTTTGAGCTCTGGATGGAGCTGGAGCTGATTTAGGCCAGAAGTGCTGGGTTGGGGTTTGGTTTGATTTCGTTGTTGTTGGTTTGGGTTGGGTTTTTGGGGTTTTTTGGTCTTTTCCCTCTTACAACCCCTTGCCTCGATGACAAATTCTGCTGGTAACTTCTTTGCCCAGTGCCCAGTTCTGTAGGGACCAAAAATATCCCTGGTTGTTCCTTAAGAGTTTTCCCAGTTCCATGAGAAGGGAGCTGGCAGGGTCCTGGGGCAGGAGCTCCTGGAATTCTGGGGGGCTAGAAGGCTGTTCCTGGGGCAGGAGCTCCTGGAATGCTGAGGGGCTGGAAGGCTGTTCCTGGGGCAGGAGCTCCTGGAATTCTGGGGTTTGGAGGGCTGTTCCTGGGGCAGGAGCTCCTGGAATGCCAAGGGGCTGGGAGGCTGTTCCTGGGGCAGGAGCTCCTGGAATTCTGGGGGGCTGGAAGGCTGTTCCTGGAGCAGGAGCTCCTGGAATGCTGGGGGGCTGGAAGGCTGTTCCTGGGGCAGGAGCTCCTGGAATGCCAGGGGGCTGGAAGGCTGTTCCTGGGGCAGGAGCTCCTGGAATGCTGGGGTTTGGAGGGCTGTTCCTGGGGCAGGAGCTCCTGGAATGCTGGGGTTTGGAGGGCTGTTCCTGGGGCAGGAGCTCCTGGAATGCCAGGGGGCTGGGAGGCCGTTCCGGTGCCACCTCCCGTTGTGTGTCCGCAGGGCAGAAGGAGGGATGAGGAGGGGGAACATGGGCCACCTGACCCGCATCGCCAACGCCGTGGTGCACAACATGGAGAAGGGCCCCATGCAGGCCCAGATCAGCGACTTCATCAAAGGTACCTCCTGGCCCCAGCCCCTGCTCCTCAGGGAACACCCCCGGGGCTCCTGCCAGGGCTCTGCACCCCCATCCCCTGCAGGGCCCTGTGCCAGTGCCCAGGATTCCCAGTGGAACACCACAGCCTCCCAGAACCCCGGAATATGCTGAGGAATCTGGCTGCTCTTTGCTTTCACACAGTGAGGCTCAACATGTTGGAGCTTTGTTTGTGCAGCCAGAGACTGAGGGGCTGCTTTGGGGCCTCAGGGCTGCTTTTCCTCTGGATTTATGGTGCTGATGTGCAGCATTCCTGGGGGGTGTCTGTGCTTCCTTATTCCCTGTCCATGAGGACCTGAGTGACAGGACAAGGGGGAATGGGTTCCCAGTGCGAGAGGGCAGGGAGAGATAGGATATTGGGAAGGAATTCCTGTCTGGGAGGGTGGGAGGCCCCAGCACAGGCTGCCCAGAGCAGCTGTGGCTGCCCCTGGATCTCTGGAAGTGCCCAAGGCCAGGTTGGACAGGGCTTGGAGCAACCTGGGCTGGTGGAAGGTGTCCCTGCCCATGGCAGGGGTGGCACTGAATGGGCTTTAAAGTCCCTCCAACCCAAACCATTCCATAACAGAGTTATTACACCTGAAAGAGAGACACAAGGATTGAAAAGCAGAGCTTCAGCCACACTTCTGGCTGTTTGCACAAAGTGGAGTAGAAGTTGTGTATCTTTAGCCCCCGTAGCTCCAGAGGAGTTCAGGTTGTTCACAGCAGTCACATCTGACGGTTTGGCCTCCCGGGAGCTGAGCCTTCCTCGGCAGATTTTGCTGGGGCTGGAAAACCACGAGTGAAGTGACTCCCTCACAGAGCCCTCACACCCTGCTGGGCTCCAGGGTGCCCCTGGGCCGACTGCCCTCAGAGCTGATCCTTGGGGTGCCCTTGTCCTTGCAGAGCTGCCCGAGGACTGCCGGGGGAGGTGGGAGAGCTTCGTGGAGGAGACGCTGACGGAGACGAACCGGAGGAACACGGTGGATTTGGTGAGCACAGAGAGCCCGGGCCCGGGGACTCCTGGACCTCCTTTCACTGGAAAAAGGGATATTCCTGGGTTTTATTCTCATTGTGCTGGTTTTTCTGAAGAATTTCAAGGGCAGAGTGTAGAAAACGTGTTCCATAACAGTTCTCCAAGCAGCAGCTGCTGCATGTTGGTGAACTCCAATCCATGTTATCCCTCGGGCCAGTTTCTGCCTGGCAGGAATTTGATCTTTGGGGGGTGGAACTAAAATACTGGAGCTTTCTCAGCTTTCCCTTGTGCTCATTCCTTGGTCCTTCCCCCAGGTGAGCACCCACCACCTGCACTCCTCCAGTGAGGATGAGGACATCGAAAGTGCTTTTCCCAATGAACTTACTCTCCAGCAGGTGAGAGGACAACACACCCTTCCCTATTCCCAGGAAACTTGCTGCTCTGGTTTGCCTTAGGAGGAAGCCAGAAGTACCCTCTGGGTGTCTGTGGTGGGTTTCCCTTGCACCACTGGGGGAAAACAACCCAATGAAGCCAACAAGTGGTTCCCTCTGGAAATTCCTGCCTCTCTTTGGGAGGAGCTGGGAGCAGATGGGAGAGTTGTCAGCCCAGGCCTCCCAGCAGCGTGTGTGATCCTGCTTTGGGAAGGCTCTGTCCCTTTTTGGTGCTCCTGATGCTTTGGCAGGGCAGGTTTTTCCCCAGCTCGGGGCAGTGTCCTGGGATGTCTCGGGACACCCTGGTGATGCTGGGTTGGGTCCCTCTCCAGGCCTTCTCCGAGTACCAGATCCAGCAGATGACGGCCAACTTCGTGGATCAGTTCGGCTTCAACGACGAGGAGTTTGCAGACCAGGACGACAACATCAAGTGAGTTTGTGGCCTCTTTGCATCTCACCTTCCTTCTGGTTCAGGGTTTAGAGTGGACCCCCTCCTCCCTCCTGGGGTTTGAAAGGAGCAGGGGAGGGATCAGTGGCTGGGAAAACACGGAGCTGTTTTTGTGGGAGCCCAGCCCTGATCTCCAAAGGCAATTGTAGAACCAAGGAAAAGTATTTCTTCATTTCAGAGAGGAATGTTTTAAATAAAACAGGCAATTATTAACTAGCCCTGCTCTCTAGGAGAAGTTTAATTGCAGAGAAAGCAAAGCATTAGAGCGAGTTCTGGGCAATTAAACACATATTGTCCAAGGAATTAAATCCTTATTGAAATTAGGAATGGAAGAATCGTGGTTCAATGGAGTCCACGGAAAAATGAGCCATTTTCTCCCTTCTGAGAAAGGGAACAGAGATAAGGAGGAGCAAGGACAGCTCAGAGGAGGCAGGTGAGGGGGATTTAATGTTACACAACTTGCTGAGTTCAGAGCTCAGAATTTGCTGCTTTTATAGAATTACTTTAATCCCATTGAAACTGCAGCTCATCTTCTCTCCTTAAAGATGTACCTGGGACTGTGATTGTCCCACTTGGCCATAATGGTTCTGAAATTGGAACCATTTAGTTCTGGGCACAGAAGTGCTCCAGGGGATCCCAATGTTCTGCTCCTCAGCTTTGCCCCTTCACTTCAGCTGCTGGAGGGTTTGTCTCCATCACAGGAATTCTTTGGGATCCAGGGTGACAGGAAGTGTGGCAACACCTCTGTCCTTCCTCCAAGGTTCTTCCTGAGCCTTGTAGGTGTCAGAACTTTAATAAGGCCAGAAAGTTCCAGACTGAATCAGAGTTTAATTGAACAGAGATTACTTCGTTCTACACACTGAAAAAAATAAACAGAATTTTCACTTGTGTCAGCAGCAAATGTGACCCTGTGTGTGTGTGTGTGTAGGTGAGGGGAGGAGTTGAATTCCGTGAGGAGCTGCCAGAAATGCCTCGTGACCATTGTAAAATGAACACCAGGCTGAAAAAAGTCTGTGACTGGGATTTTATCACTTTATTTGTGGTTGGAAAAGGAGAATGTACTACAAAACACGGAATACTGTGAGAGTGGTGCTCCCTGCCAGCAGTTGGACGCTGTGGGAGATGTGAATTGGAGTAGTTAACAAATATTAATAATGTTTCAGTGTCCTGGGGATTTGCAGGATTGTATTTTAAACTGAGCAGTCTTTAAAGAAAATGCCAGTGTCCAAAGGTAGAGCTGCATGAACAGGGTGGATAAACTCTGCCTGGCCCAGCTGTCTGGGAATGTGGAGTTCTTGGGCTGCAGCTCCCTCTGCTGTTCTCCAACGGGCTCCTCTGGGGCCACACAGGAAACTGGGGCAGTTTAGGGTTTTTGCAGCACAGTGACACACCAGGGGTGTGAGCCACTCACACACTGAGATTCACAGAGTTCCAGAATCACTGGGGCTGGAAAAGCCCTCCCAGATCAGAAGGTCCCCCCTGAGCCTCCTTTGCTCCAGGCTGAGCCCCCCCAGCTCCCTCAGCCCCTCCTGCTGCTCCAGACCCTTCCCAGCTCCCTTCCCTTCCCTGCACACGCTCCAGCCCCTCCAGGTCTCTCCTGTCTGAGGGCCCAGAACTGTCCCAGGATTCCAGGGGGGCCTCCCCAGTGCCATCCGTGCCATCTCTGTCCTGTCTCATGCAGCCCCATGGAATTCCTGGGTGAGCATAGGACTGGAATTCCAGAGCAGCTGGCTGCAGCTCCTTCTCTTTTTCATTAATGATGAGTTTATTTAAATTTTTCCAATGGGATTGGGATCAGCTGGAGGGATCTGGGGAAAGCAGAGCTGGCTGTGGTGTTCCCCAGGCACCGTGAGGGTTCAGAACAGCCCAGCCCTGCTGGGGCTGCCAAGAGCCCCAAAACCCCACAGCAGGGAGCTCATGGCAAAGGCTGCTCCCTCGGGGATTGAATCAGCCCCAGGAGGGGAAATCTGACCTGTGGAATCCTGGAGTGGGTTGGGTTGGGAGGGATTGGCCCCTCCAGTTCCACCCCCTGCCATGGACAGGGAATGTTCTGGGCTGAACTGACCCTTCATCTCAAGGAGAGGAGACCATGGCACGGATACAGGAGTAGCTGCTCAGGGAACAGACACCTGGAGGGGCTCTGGGGCTGGGTGGTGCTGGGGGTGCCCAGGTTCCTCTGTGCCATCCCTGAAGGCTCTTTCCCTCCTTGCCAGCGCTCCCTTCGACAGGATCGCGGAGATCAACTTCAACATCGACGCCGATGACGACAGCGTGAGTGGGGTCTGGGCTGGTTTAACCTGCCAAGGGCCTGCTTTCATTGGGAAAGAACAAACATTTGGTGGGGTGTTTGGTCAGTGCAGAGGTGTCCCTCTGGTCACTGAGTCCAGTTAAGGAACTAGGGGCACTGCAAATACCCCGGAGCGTCTCCCCCAGAAATATTTCCTCAGAAATTCCACTCCTGACATTTAAGGAATTTTTCTCCCTCTCTGCAGTGTCAGTCTGTTGTCCTTAGAAGCACAGAATCATGGAATGGTTTGGGTTGGAAGGGATCTTAAAGCCCATTCAGTGCCACCCCTGCCATGGGCAGGGACACCTTCCACCAGCCCAGGTTGCTCCAAGCCCCGTCCAACCTGGCCTTGGACACTTCCAGGGATCCAGGGGCAGCCACAGCTTCTCTGGGCAACCTGGGCCAGGGCCTCCCCACCCTCCCAGACAGCAATTCCTTCCCAATATCCCATCCATCCCTGCCCTCTGGCAGTGGGAAGCCATTCCCTGTGTCCTGTCCCTCCAGGCCTTGTCCCCAGTCCCTCTCCAGCTCTCCTGGAGCCCCTTTAGGCCCTGCCAGGGGCTCTCAGCTCTCCCTGGAGCCTTCTCTTCTCCAGGGGAACAATCCCAATTCTCCCAGCCTTTGATAATCTTTCCAGACACAGATTAGGGAAGCATGGAGAGGGCTGGATTTCTTATGGATCTAAATGTTGCCAGACTCTGTCTGGTCTTTCCTGTTGAATTGCCCCAAAGCAAAGCAGCAGCTGGACAGTGGTGATTCCTGGTGATCCCAGGGGATCCCACACTCAGCTCCTGAGCAAAGCTTGGTTGGGCCAGTTCTCAGACTTTGGTTTCCTCAGTCTCTCCCAAGGAATGACTGGGATTTGGTTTCTCCTCCCTGTCCCTCAGCCCAATGCCTCCCTGTTTGAAGCCTGTTGCAACGAGCGGATCCAGCAGTTCGACGACAACGAGGAGGAGGAGGACATCTGGGAGGAGAAGGAGATAACCTATGCAACCCAGGTCAAATCAAGAACACGGTAAGGTGAACACAAAGCACTCGTTTCTCCCCCTGAATGCTGGGAAGCTGCACATTTCAGCCAAGGCCGTGCTTAGGTGTTTGATGTTTGTGTTATTGAGGGGCCCTGAGGTTTTTGTCTGGCAGCCCCGAGGACTCCCCGTGTGCTGGGGGCTTGTCTCGATGTGCAACAGAGATCCAGTGTAAGGGAATTCAATAACAATGGAAAAACCCAGGGTGTCTGTCATGGTGTAAAATCAAAGATATTAAGAAATCCCCACCCTTAGTGTGAAATACTTAGAACTTACTCCATCTTTGGGGAGGAGGACGAGGAGGAGTTAAAACTGAGGGGAGCAGACAGAACTTTTTCAGAATATTAAGAAAAAAAGGTGATGTTTTTCATGGGAACAAGGGACCTCCCAGGGGCATCTCCAGCTCTGCAAATCCTTCTTCATCCCTTTGATGGAGCCAGTTATTGAATGAAGTCACTTCTCTAATTCTGTATCTGGAAATATGATCAAGGGGGACAGGAAAAACCACCAAGAGCTCAATGTTTCCTTGCCAAGCACCAGCACCCCGATGGTCCTGCTCACACACAGGGTCCATTCCACACCAGTATCCTCCTCTTTGCCACTGGTTTGTGTGGTCCCACCAGGCTCCAGCCCTGGGTCTGTCACTGCAGCACACTCCTGCCTCTGCAGATGAGTTTGGACTGGCAGAGCCCTCGGGGCTGTCACTGGAGGGATCTCCCAGATTCCTGCCTGGCTGTGCCTTCGGGGGGAAATAACCCTTGCAAAGGCACTGGGCAGCCCCTGGCTGTGTCCCTGGAGCAGGGAGAGGGCAGCTGAGGGCTGGGGGGGCTGGAGTCCTGCTCACCTGGGCTCTGTGGGGCAGGTTTGGAGCGTCACAGACCTCGGAGGGCTCGTCCAAGAGCGACCTGGAGAACGGAGACCACGACGGGAGCGTGGACTCGGAGGAGGAGGAGGAGCCCGAGCAGCAGCCACCTCCCCCCTCAGCAAACAGCCCCAAGAGCAGCATTTCTGAGCAGAAGGAGTCCTCTGACACCTCTGAAGGTAAAGGGTGCACAGCAGGATGTGTGCTGGGGGGAGATCTGCAGCACAGCAGCACTTTGCACAGTGCCAGGCTCCTGTGGAGAGTCCACGATTCCACCTGTGCGCAGAGAAATGGGAATTTCAGGGTCCATTTCTGCCTCTGAGCTATCTGGAGTCCTGCCCAGCTCCTTCAGAACAGTGGCTGTGCTCAGGCAGCCACGGGCACAAGGATAATCCCAGGGGAAGGTGTCCCTGCCCGTGGCAGGACGTTGGAATGAGATGGGTTTGAAGGTCCTTTCCAACCAAAGCATTCCATGATTCTGTGACTCTGTGAATCCCAACTGTTTTAGTGCAAATCCTGATCAAAGCATCACTGGAGGATTAGGACATGAACCCCTCACATCACATGATAAGGGTTCTGTGCAGACCTTTGCCAAGTGTCTCCACACTCCGGGTCTGTTCTGCTTTTCCAGCTGTTTTGCCTGCTGCAAACCCATCCTTACAGTGCCTGCAGGAAGGCTGCAGAGGGACAGGATTTTCATGCAATCACGGGGTGGTTTGGGTGGGAAAGGACCTTAAAGCCCATCCAGTGCCACAGGCAGGGACACCTTCCACTAGCCCATGTTGAAAGCTCCATCCAACCTGGCCTTGGACACTTCCAGGGATCCAGGGGCAGCCACAGCTTCTCTGGGCAACCTGGGCCAGGGCCTGCCCACCCTCCCAGCCAGCAATTCCTTCCCAATCTCCCATCTATCCCTGCCCTCTGGCACTGGGAAGCCATTCCTGGTCTCCTGTCTCTCCATGCCTTGTCCAAAGTCCTCTCCATCCTCCTTGTTGGCCCCTTCAGGGGTTTTCCCACCTCACCATGTAAACAACTCTGTGGAAGTGCAGGAGACACACGGTGTTGGCAGCAGAACAAATCCAGGGGTCAAAAACATTTTCCCAGACTTCCATTTCTCATTTCTCCAAGCATTTTCAATTTTAAAACATTTCTTTTTCGGGGTGGTGCCTTTGTGTTGTAACTGGGAGCATCGGGCAGAGCCATCCCAGTTACCTGCTCTCTGCACCCCTCTGGAAGTGTCAGCTGTTTCCAGTTTATTGGGAAGAACCAGATTAAACCAGATTAAACCAGGCACTCCCAGTGGGTTGTGTGTGACAGCCCTGTCACCCTTCCAGAGCCCTCAGCTGGAATTTGGGCTCAGTTTCTGGGGGGTGCAGCCCTGGGGGGGTCTCCCCTGCTCATTCTGTGGCTGCAGAGCAGTTTGCAGAGCTCTGCAATCCTTCCCCTTTCCCGAGAAAAGGTAAGGAAAAACAGTATTTCAAAAGGTGGGATTGGTGGGACTGGAAGCATGGGGTAGGACTAGAGGTGGCAGTAGGTTCTGGAGAAGAAGGAATAGGCCGGGACTGTAAAAAACAAACTGTCAAGGGACTTCTGGGACTTCGAACATTTGAATCCATTTATCGATTCCTTACCTGTGCGTGCCAGAATTCAGTTAGGGCTGCAATGGCTAAAAGGAGCTGAGGGACCTGGAGTTCAGCTGGGAATCACTCAGGGCTGAGGGCATCCACAGTGTCGTGTCTCCGTGTCGGTTCCTCCGGTGGGTCACAGGGGTGTTCATCCGCAGAGGATTCCCAGGCTGTGCGAGACAGGCGGGTCGGGAAGCAGCGCCCTTGGCTGGCGTGTCCTGCCCCGGGATCCCTGGCTCCCTGGCTGCCTGGCTGCCTGGCTGCCTGCATCCCGGGCTGCAGAGGTGTTGTTGTCCCCAGGGGCCGGCTGGACGGCGGTGTTCGAGCCCGTGAGCTCCAAGCCCCCCCCGCCCTGCGTGGCCATGGACGTGGGGTCCAGCGTGTGGGACTCGGCCGCCCCGCAGAGCTCCGCGCCTGAGGAGAAGGGCTGGGCCAAGTTCACGGACTTCCAGCCCTTCTGCTGGTAAGAGCCACGGCATCCCGGCTTCCTTGGAGCTTTGGGGTGGAGGAGTATTTGGAATGCATTTCGATGGAGCGCTTGGCTGTAAGCCTTTCTTCTTCCCTTCCCCTTCCCACTGCTTCCCCTTCTGTTGTTTAATATTGTCTGATTGTCCTGGATCGTGCTTCCCACTGCTTCCCAGTGCTCCTGACTGGTGCTGGCATTCCTGTCTTACTGTACCTCCTGTGCCATTGCTGCTGCTGCTGCACCCGGGGAGTAAAATCAGTAAATTAATAAGGTTTATACCAGTTGAAAATATTTACGGGAGGAAAGGTCGAGGCCTGATGATTCCTTCTGCCGGGGCTGTGTGGAAGCAGTGGGATCCTGTTCCCCTTCTCAAGGCTCTTCCCCCCTCAGCTCAGAGTCAGGCCCCCGCTGCAGCTCCCCCGTGGACACGGAAAGCGGCGACTCCGACGGGACCGCGAAGCAGGGCCAGGACAAGAACTGTGAGTGAGAGCGTGGCTGGACACACAGGGTGCCACTGAGCTCTTGGGAATCCTGCACCGGGGGTAGGGAGAATGTCCCTGCAGTGTCACCCACCCCGAGGGCTCCTTTCACACCAGGGTCAGGCTGTCGTAAACTCAGAAATCTGGGGGTTGGTTGGGACAACGTTGTCAGCAAGGAATGAAGTGAGTTGGAGTTGCCATCACAGAGACATTTCATTTATCCTGGAAGTGTCCAGGGCCAGGTTGGACGGGACTTGGAGCAATCTGGGATAGTGGAAGCTGTCCCTGCCCATGGCAGGGGATGGGACAGGGTGGGCTTTAAGGTCCCTTCCCACCCAAACCATTCCATGATTCTGTAAACTGGTCAAAAGTCCTGTTTTAACTATGCTTGATTATAAAGTCACTTGCCCAGAATTCCAGGGTGAGGGTAAGTCCCTCCGTTGATGGTTGTGCTGGGAGTTCATGTGACACCCTTCCCTCCTCCCTCCTGAGCAAGGAAAACTCCATTTGACAAAGGACTTGGGTGGAAGTAAATTAGACCTGTGTGTGTAGTAGCCATGGGAAGGTGGGTGACACTGGGAGGGGGGGAAGGCACGGGACTGTCTTCTGCCACGTGGGGTTTTTGGGATGCTCTCCCTGTGGAGCTGGAGAGCCCATTCAATAAAGCCCTGCCTGGCTTGCAGAATCCCAGGAAGGTTTGGGTGGGAAGGGACCTTAAAGCCCATCCAGTGCCACCCCTGCCATGGGCAGGGACACCTTCCACCAGCCCAGGTGGCTCCAAGCCCCGTCCAACCTGCCCTTGGACACTTCCAGGGATCCAGGGGCAGCCACAGCTTCTCTGGGCAACCTGGGCCAGGGCATCTCCACCCTCCCAGCCAGCAATTCCTTCCCAATATCCCATCTATCCCTGCCTTCTGGCAGTGGGAAACCATTCCCCCTTGTCCTCTCCCTCCAGGCCCTTGTCCAAAGCCCCCCTCCAGTTTTTGGGCTTCCCTTTAGGCAGCAATGGAACTGGATGATCTTTAAAGTCCCTTCCCACCCAAACCATTCCACGATTCCATGAGAACGCTGTGTTTGGCACCACGCTCCTTGCCCGGGGCTGACGTGGGCCCTCCCCTCGCAGTCAGCCCCGGCTCCCCCTGCGTGTGGAACGTGTGTGTGACACGGAAGGCGCCGCTGGTGGCCTCGGACAGCAGCTCCTCGGGCGGCTCCGACAGCGACGACGACGACGACAAGGCCGAGCCCGGCACGGCCCCCGCGGGCACGGCCCCGGGGCAGGAGGGCAG
This sequence comes from Lepidothrix coronata, assembly GCF_001604755.1. Taxonomy (NCBI): domain Eukaryota; kingdom Metazoa; phylum Chordata; class Aves; order Passeriformes; family Pipridae; genus Lepidothrix; species Lepidothrix coronata. The sequence continues at coordinate 140,468 of NW_016690546.1, read as the reverse complement.
CCAGGGCCCCGGGGAGGCCAGGAAGGACACGGCAGTGATCTCCAGGTGGGAAGGGATCTCCAGGTGGGAAGGGATCTCCAGGTGGGAAGGGATCTCCGGGGGGTTCCGGTGTCAGACAGGAGGATCCAGGCTCAGGGCGGGGTCACACGGAAAAGGGGAGCAAAGCCCCCCCGGGAGGGCTGAGCTGGGATAGGTGTCCAGCCAGGCAGGGGAAGAGTTAACATTGTCCCCTCAGTGCCAAAGCCAATAAATGACAAAACTCACAAAATGCCAGGAAAAGCTGGAGCACATCCTGGGATTTGTGAGCAACTGGGCAGAGTTTGTTGGAATTGTATCCTATACCTACAGCTCTTGGATCATTTGGGACCACAGCCAGGATCCCTTACAGACCCTTAGTCTGGGAGATGCAGATCATTAATTAGTCTCAGCATCTCATTTTGGCAGGGTCTGCCCAGGGAGGTTTGGAGTGCCCAGCCCTGGAGGTGTCCCAGGAAGGCCTGGCCGTGGCACTCAGTGCTCTGGGCTGGGGACAAGGTGGGGATGGGGCACAGGGGGGATCCATGGGCTGGAAGGGCTTTTCCAGCCTCTGGGATCCTGGGATTCAGGTGAGGGGCCAGGTGACACCTTCTGTCCCTTCTGTCACTGTTGGTTTCCCTTCTCTGTCAGCTCACCCCAGACAGGCCTTTATGGACTCAGGGAGCTGCTAAAACCAGCTGAGACTGGGACACTGATGCCAAATATTGATAGGTACCAGAGTTTGTTCTAGACTGGCATTAAATCTTGTGATCAACCTCCTGCCTGGGCCACAGCCCCACACAAGCTCCCCCTCTGGGTTGTGTCACCCCTTGGTTTGTCTGTTCATGTCCCTGGTGGAGGTTTCTGTGCCCAGCTGTGATTTTCCAGGAGCCTGGTGAAGGGAGAGGAATTTCCTTGTCCCTCTCAGTGGTCAGGTAACACTGGAATCCTCGTGTCATGGAAACTTCAGTGGTTGATTTTAAGTTTATCTTTGAGCCACTGGAATCTCACGAGCTCCAGTTTCTTGTGTGGGAAGTGGTTTCCTAATGACATTCCTGGGAATTCAGCTCAGTTCTCTGCCGTCTCCAGTCCTCTGTCCTCTCTCCAAGGTGTATTTTTGTACTTGCAGTCGTTCCTTTTGAAGAGCATGTGAGCCCTTGAGGAAGGGAAGTGTTTTGATCTCCTTATTCCTCATTTTTATGGTTGTGTTTTTTTCAAGAAAAGCAGCTGCAGAAATAGAACCTTGATCTCAAATCTCCATCACATGTCTCGTTACCAGGCTGTGATTCTTTTATTCCATTAAAGCTCCCCTGGCAGCTGGTAACAGGATTCCAGCTCAGCCATCCCTGAGCTTTCCTGCCGTTGGGAAGGTTTGCTCTCTGAAGGAGAGAGAGGGAAGTGATGAAACCTGGGGAGAAGATGGTTCATGGGGAAGCTCCTCCTCTGCCTGGGAGGCCAAAATTTCACAGAAATCCCTTCCCCCGTTAGAAATGTGGGTGGTTTCAGTCCCAACAGAGGAGATTTGGAGGGTGTGTGCCCACAGTTTCTCCTTTTGCAGGATCTGAGGCCCTGTTTTGGTGTAGGACCCTGCTTTGTGGCACCTCCATGGTACCAGAGCGAGTTCATTTCACGGGTTTGGCTTCTGAACATTCTGCTCATGGATGTCCAGTCCATGGGCTTTTCTTCCACAGGATCTTAGGTGCTGTCCTTAAATTTGGTATTTTCCAGGTGCTCATGGAAGCCTCAGGGGCCACTTGGGAAGAGTGTGTGGAGCAGAGCAGTGTCAGTGCCCGTGTCAGAGCAGAACAGGCTTTGCCAAAGCAGCAGTTCAGGGAGAGCTGAGCTTGGCAGGCAGAATGGCAGTTCTGGGAACCCTCAGGGCCGACTGTGCAGCAGGAAACGGGAATGCCTGCCTGGGGGAACTGACCTTCTTGGGGTATCTTGTTGATTTTAGGACCCAGAGCCTCCAGGACACTGCGTTTCAGTCCCAGTTCTCATTTCTCTGCGGGATTTCTGTGGCCTGTGCAAGGAGAGGAGGAGGAGGATTTTACCTCCGTTGGAGTTTAAGCCCCGTTCGTTCCCCTTTCGGTGTGACCTTGGCTTTGCCATGAGCTCATTCTAACGTGGCCCTGCCCTGTTCCCACAGCGACGCCGACTCCGTGGTGGTGGAGAAAATGGCCATCGCCGACCTGGGGTCACCCAAGGCCCCCAAAGCCCTCAACAACGTGGCCCCACACTCGGAGGGGCACCAGAAAGCGGCCACTGTCGTCACAGCCGTCACGGAAACGGCCACGAAAGACAGGTGAGGGTGGGGACAGACCTGCCCTGTGGGGACAGGCTGGGTCTGCTGAGGGCTGGGGACAAACCTTTATTGCCCATCCAGTGCCACCCCTGCCAGGGCAGGGACACCTTCCACCAGCCCAGGTTGCTCCAAGCCCCGTCCAACCTGGCCT